>NC_064599.1:51789142-52089142 GCF_943734845.2 Anopheles funestus
GATTCTGGAAACGCTTCAATCGAATGGCGCTCCGGAGATAACAGATAGCCAATTCGAACCAGCAGACTGCGCGTTACGATACGTCGCGATACGACAGCTCGCAATATCGAATGTTGTAACAAATGGAACAGGCGTGTACGAGTCTTTCAATCCGCAGCGTTCCTACATTACGACGGACTTTATGAAGGAGATAGTAGAATTAAAATGGCCTGATTCTATCATGCCGCAGAAAACCACTTGCATGGGTGCCATCATCGATCATGACACAGTGGTAATATTAGGTGATTGTGCATCACACGCAGGGTAATATCTTTCAGGTTTTGTTTATTTCAGTACATTTTAAATGATTATTTGATTCCGTTTTAGTGTGAAACCTAGCCATGTGATTCATTATGCAAGGACCGGATATTCCTATGATGCAGTGGAGGAAATGAAATATACTGTGACGGAGGTGTACGTGCATCCGAATTACACCAAAGGTTCATATTACAATAACATCGCGGTGTTGAAGATCAACGGATCGTTTAACGTTTTACCGGCTTGCATTTGGAATGCTGCGGAATTACCACATCCAGAAATAGAAATGTCAACAGTCGGTCGGGTTGATCTGAATGTGTATCAGTATAAAGATAAAACCATACATAGTAAGTAGACAAATAACACATTTGCAGCCATGGTCATTTAAATTTTATATATTTTCATTCCCGTTTCCTGATGCAGATTCTAGCAGCATGCGACTAACTTCCACAGTTTATGCATATGACAATAACAACTGTTCACTGCCAACCCAATACCTTGTGAAGCTCGAACAAGGACTCCTACATCAACATTTGTGTTTTGGTAACGACCCGTTTCTGGTACCTCAGGTGTGTGAACTCACCAGTGGAGGTCCTCTGCAGCGTACGGTAGTTAGACTACAACGTTTCTTTACACATGTTTATGGAATCAGTCTTTTTGGGCGAGATTGCGGTTTCGGTGAGCCAGCTGTAGCTGTTCGTCTGCATGCCCATATGGATTGGTTGGAGTCAGTGCTGCTCCCCAACAGATCACTTATAGATAAAACCCCCACAAAAGATGCTGTCCTGTTCATCAACTCTGATCTTGAGCTGTTCGATAGGTGTGATTTTTATGATGGTTCGGTAGGACTTTGTGTCCCCGTGGAGCATTGTAGAGGAGTGCGGAACCGTGTGAATCGACAGGAAGGATTGTTATTCTGTACGAATGGCACTGTTGTGTGTTGTTTGCCAAAAGACGTCATGGATGATGAACAGCGCTTGCACGATGAAGATCAACAGATTGAGGATTGCGAAAATCGGTACGAACCATTCCGCCGACGCAACTTCATTGGTGCTTCACAGAAAACTGATGTTCAACCGCACATTGTAATTTAAACCTTTTTGCTGTGCTCCAGCGGTAGTTATTGTACTAAATGATTGATTATTCCTGTTTTAGGTGGATGTTGTTTGGATGGATGAAAGGAGTGGTGATTCGCACATGTTATGTCTGGGATATCTGATTACAACGAGCACTGCAATAACAAGTGCTGCTTGCACTCTGATAGAAAACCGCAAACCCAATTTTCTAACGCTGGGCTCTATCCGCAGTCAATACGAAGATCCCTCCATTCGAGCGCGAATTAAAAGCATCATCTCTCATCCTCAGTATAATTCTATCACAGAGACGAATAATCTCGCACTGTTGAAGCTGTTCGAGGCGATACAACCTACGGCAGCTGTCTTTCCAGGATGTTTGTGGAGAAATGAAACCCACACGCCGTTGGTTTCGACAATACATTCCGTTGGTAGGTAGATCTTAGAATCGTTAGAAGAATCTTCAAACAAATACACCAATTGTTTTGATTGTAGTTAAATCACAACTGCGACGAGAAAGCGTACATCCCATGTACACTTCTCATTGTGAGCGGATTATGAAGGTCAAGTTGCATGCTGGAGAATACTGCACGCTTGTTGACAAATCAATATCATCTGACTGTCCCAACTCTGGCGATCCTATTGTGTGGCACGGAAAAGGAAGCGATGCAGCACCTGTCGGGTACTTGGTAGGCATCTTCAGTAAAACTAATTGTGGAACTGACGATCTGTTCTTCAATACCCGTATCTCAGTATACGTTTCTTGGATAATAGATAACTTGCGATAGTTTAAAAAAAATTAACCTTAGAAGGTTTTAATGTTACCCAGGTAATCATGTTATTTTTTCTTCCGACTCATAAATACACATATATACGAAAAAAAAACAACATAAATTTTTGTTGCTAGGATCGCTGGCTGTTACCCATAACATGACTTTGGGTTTTGTACTCATAAATCGACCTGGGTTTTGCCTACTTACCTACATCATAAGCAGATCAAAGTGAAGCAAAACAATAAAAGAATTCCCTGGTGAATTCCCAGCTATCTCGCCCGCAAATCATGTTTTCGCTCTTCCGTATGCATGAGATCTATCACGCAGATTAACAGTTTACTCTATCGCGGACGCACTGGAAAGACGTACCTAAACCGGTTTCCTGCAGGTATATGTGAACACGAAACGGTTGTAACAGGGTAATTGTTGCAACTGAACACAGCACTTCCACTGTCTAATGAATTCCCATCGTGCATTAGTACACGATTGACTGCAGCTCAGTGATAATGGCGTGTGATTGGACGTTACTTGCATTGCTCGTTATTGCGGTGTTGCCGTACAGTAAGTAAACAGTCGAAACAATTGTTTCATGATGTACTCATCGTTCTATTGGATATTTGCAGCTGCATCCAAGCTGTTTCCAATCGATCCAAAATTGCCCGAAGATGATATGGATATGATGTTAGCGTTCGATAAAATATCATTAGATGGTGAGTAGAGCTGGACATTTTTCACCATTTGAAGAAACAGAACCAAAAGCTGGTATAATTTTCGGAACTAGACTGTCACACACGAAACTGGAAAGACGGTTTCACGGGGTTGGTGGCACCAGCCTACGGTAATCCAGCATTGTTGCGCGAGTTTGCCCATATCGCCGCGATCGGATGGACGGGAACCGATGGCAAAATAATCTGGGGCTGCGGTGGATCACTGATATGGGAGAACTTTATTCTTACGGCAGCGCACTGTGCAGCGAACGATGAGTATGTAATCAGTTGGTGTTAAAACAACTCTCGGTCTCCTTGTGCTAATTATCGGAATGCATTACACTTCACCCGCAGAGATATAGCACCGGATGTGGCTCGTATGGGTGACCTTAACATCTACAGCGATGAGGACGATGAGTTTCCGCAGCAGTTACGTATAGTGAAGATCATCCGCCACCAACAGCATCGGTACAGTGCCAAGTACTACGATGTGGCGTTAATGCAGCTCGAAAGGAATATCACGTGAGAATTTTCGTACCATTCAATGACTTTATTCGCGAAGAAGTGCGGGCGCAGTGAAGTGTTTTTTATTGTCCTCGTTATCTGTTCTTGTTCTATTGCTTTCGATCTAGTGTGCATGAAACGGTAGCACCGGCTTGCCTTTGGCTAGACGATGAGGTACGCTTCCCGAAGCTATATGCCGCCGGATGGGGTAAAACAGGTTTTGGTGAGTACAAACCCCACTCGTTGTAAATAATAAAAGCAGTAAATCCTAAAGATATAAAAAAAACAATCACACGTACTTCGATCGTTATGTCATTAAGGTGAGGACAAAACGAATATTCTGCTAAAGGTCGACCTAACCCCTATGAACAACACTGAGTGCTCGCGTTTTTACACCTCCTCCGAGCGTGGATTGCGCAATGGACTTCACGCGCATCATCTTTGTGCAGGTGATGAAAAAATGGATACGTGTCCGGTAAGTCGAGTCGGAACGATTCAACCCAGCGTATACAAATGTCATTTATCCTAATTTGCCTTTGCAGGGAGACTCTGGTGGCCCGTTGCATGTGAAATTGCTGCACAACGCCAAAATGACACCATTTCTGGTCGGTGTCACTTCGTTCGGTAAACCGTGCGGACAAGCGAATCCTGGTGTGTATGCGCGCGTATCTAGCTTCGTAGAGTGGATAATTGAAACACTCCAGAAGGAAGGAGAATCGGCGACGGTACAAAAGTTTCAACCATGGTCCTGCGCTCTGCGCTACGTACATGTGCGCGAGTACGAGGATGATGTAGTGGTTTCGAGATCTAATAATTACGAATCGTATAATTCGGATAATGCTCACTTGGTAAGTGGCGACAGTAGACAACGTGTTGAAATCATGTGGGCTAATTCCATAGTTCCTCGTCGGGAAAACTGTTCCGGTACACTCATTGAGCGTGATGCCGTTGCCACATTGGCGGAATGTGCTTCCCATATGGGGTATGTTGGAAAAAGGAAAAACTCAATGAAAATAAAGATGTTTAATATTTCCCATTCGCATTCCAGTGCCAGCCCTATGAGAGTTAAGCTGAGTAATGGAAATTTCATCAATGTTAGTGAAATCATCGTCCATCCAAAGTATAAACCAGCGAGTGGGCGATACTACAATAATATTGCAATTTTGAAACTCCCGTATGCCGTACCGATTATTCCCGCATGTGTGTGGTATAATGATTCCATTCCAGATTCCCAGTTTGAAGTTATTGGGAAAGGTCGTGCCGATATGACACCCTACAATCGTGATGAACAAATAACAATGATCGGTATGTTACAGGCTGTGAAGGTAAAAACATTTCCTCATTAGTAAAACACTCTCTGCAATTGAAACTTTAAGATCCTCGCACCATTGCAATCTCACCTCGTGCAACACTGCAGTCCAACAACGAATGCCGACTGGCCGAACAGTATCGTACACAACTCGGAATGGGTCTCCAAACGGAACATATCTGCTTCCAGAACAAACCATTCTTGGTCCCAACGACTTGCGGTCAACAGTTTGGCGGTCCTATTGAGCGGGAAATGTGGCGATTTTCCCGATACTTCAACTACGCATATGGAATGAACCTGTTTGGGCGTGATTGTGGTTTCGGAGAACCGGCCGTAGCTGTACGGTTTAACGCCCATAGGGAATGGATCGAGTCCGTAATACTACCAGAAATAGCCAACAAAAGACAGAGCAGTGGTACTGGATCAAGAGATTCGGTGATCTTTATCAATCCAGATCTAGAATTGAACGATCGATGTACTTACGGAGGCGGTATTGAAGGTGTTTGTGTTTTACACAATACCTGTCCCAGCATACGGCAACGAATGGAAAACAGTGATTCAGTTATTTTATGCTCTAATGGTTCGGTAGTTTGCTGTCCAAATCACGATGTAAGAACCTCACCGAGCGCAATCGAGATGGAGTTCAATGAGTGCGAGCAACGTTACGCTCATCTACGAAAGCAACGTCAGCAGCGTTGGGATGGATTTCAACCATTAAAAACGAGGCTACCACATGTTGTAGGTTTTTAGCCGTCTATTGTGTGAATGGCACCAAACCCACTGACACGATTACTTACTTACAGGCTGAGATAGGATGGGACGACGGATCGCAAATACAGTTTCAATGTGTCGGATATCTGATTAGTACACGTGCAGTTGTGGCAGCCGCTTCCTGTTTGGCATCAAAAGAATACCTTCCAGACGTTGTGCGCTTAGGTGGGCTCCAGTCTGGACAATTTGCTACAGATATAGCAATTATACCCGTCGAAATGACAGCGTATCATCCGGAATTTGATGTGAAATCGTACGAAAACAATATTGCACTGTTGAAACTTGTATCACCGGTGCAACCTACTGTTACTACGTTCCCGGGATGTTTATGGCAGAACAAAACTCATAATCCAGTTGAGTCGCAAATTTTTAGCGGAAGTAAGTAAATTTTCTTATATTCGTTTGAGTGAACAACGTAATTTTTATACGATCATTCCTTTTTTTTCCCCACAGATGGTTTCCAGCCGATACATCCGATGTACTTGAGAGATTGTAATGCGCGTTTTGCCCAACCATTCACAAATCCAAACAGAACATGTATGGTTCCGGGAGTATATGGAGATGAACAGAGTTGTTATCCATCGGGTAGTCCGATCATTTACAGGAAAAGTGAAGATAAAAATCTTTTCACCGAGTATATTGTCAACATATACAGTCACGGACGGTGTAATTCTTCTTCGCTGCGCATTGTACACCGCATATCGATGTACATTGATTGGTTTAAGGAGGTACTAAAATAGAAATAGATTTCCTGCGATAGGTGCAAGGAGAAAGTTTTACAGTTTTTTACTTTGTTTTTTAATAGTGGTAGTTAGTTACAGTTAACAGTTAGTTAGTTATTTATAAATAAAGTTTGATTTTCCTTATTCTCGAGATAACGGAGTTTAATATTTCTTAGTGGTTAAATTGATTTAAAAACCACTGTATGGCAAAATGTATGATATGTTACAGCCCACGGTCAGTTCATAAGATGACGAAGATGACGATCATATCAGAAGCGATAACGAGTATGCAGATGATTTTTTTTCGATGCACTAAAAAGCAGAGTCCTGTTGGAAAAATACCGCTTTAAATATGTTTATTACGAATATATTCTGATGTTATTTTTTATATCTCATAATATATCTATGCAGCAGCTAGTTTCGTTCAGCTTTGTTGGATAATAAGGTTTTTTTAGGTGTGATTAAATAAAAAAGTAAAATTAACTAAAGCGTATCATGTAAAATAGTCTTAAAAAATCTTCAAACATATTAGTATTTTTTTATTTGGATTTGCCGTATTGGGATAGCAGAAATATCATTTAAATAATAAGGCACTACATTTTATCTTTTTTTCTCAAAAAATGAATTGGTTTAAAACTAAGATGAATAAACACATAAAAATCGGTTCTATTATATATTCTACCTTTGGTGACGAAATTCGCGAGAAGCCATTTGGTTACAGTTTTTCATCTTATGCTTAATTATGTGTATAGCATATTTTTGCTCGCTGTCATTTTTATTACAAGATTATTCTATTTCAAAGACTTTGGAATGTTTGTTGATGGTGTACTCTGCCGGAAGTACAAATCAGTGACAGCTGCTAGCACGTTTCGTTCGTCGCTAATAAACAACAGTAAGCGCAAATATAAATTCCCATCACTAACCCTCTTTCATAGAGGTGGCAGCTCAAGACGACCTATTTTGTTCTACAATGGCTTCGTTCAAAATCGGAAGGAAGAAGGCACATATCCTTGCCCTAGGCACTGAAAGGCATTTCTGAATCCGGAAACGGAAACCTTGTCTCTTCATCCCAAGCTTTATGATACATCGTGACGAAGTTTCTTCTGTGCGGTTGTTCTGAATGCTGCGCCAATCGCGGACCGGATCAACGTTGAAAGCTATTGAAACTACGGTACGAAATTGTCTTGTTACGGTGCTTGCCTTCCTTGGGTCGGTTGAGTTGTTGCTAACTAACGAAGCGGATCAAACTTCCAGTCCCTTCTGATGAGTCTAGGGCTTCCCGTTCTGGTCGCCATTTTTCTATCCACAGGCACACTATCAGAGGATTTTCAGCCCAGCCATACTGAAAGAGCTCAATCGCTGCAATCCAACTATTCTCATTGGCAATCAGCACCATCTTCCTGACCACCACCACCACCACCGTGCCGTTCAATTTGTGGCTAAAGTTTCCACCAAACAGAGCAAATGGATAGCTGTTCTCTGATGAATGGCAGATAGGAAAGTAGGTCCCGATGGTCCATAAAGACACGGTTTTCCATTTGCAATCGCTGTGGATGGCATTAGCTTCGACTGATTTCACGCCGTTGAACTGTGCGAGCTTCATTTTGCTTCACTTTTTTCCAACACCCTTCAGCTCAAAAGTGAGCTCGTTGATGAGCTTTTAAATTTCGATTCTCCGATAATGGTACGAATCGGATTGGATAAGCTAGAACGGGAAATGCGCTCAAGAAATCAAGAACAACCACTAGCAAAAATAAAAAGTTTAACCAGTAAAAAAACCATTTAGTACAAAACGTGAAACATAAACAGAATGGCACCACGAAAGGTAGTGCGCTGAAAAATCATCAACCGGAGCACCCCGGGTGGATAGGAAATGGAACGGAAAATTGTGTGATTTGGGAAGTAAAACCACCTACTGCTGGACGGATCTCTTAGCACTAATGTAGCAGAAGCTTGACAAAATTGCTTCGTCATTCGGGTACGGACAAGCTTCATCAGAGGTGGACGATGGCCATTAAAAACCCATCATTTCGCGTGCCTATAGCCGGTCGGGCAATTGCAAGCTCAAAGACAGGGGATATTACTTTCAGATTAATTCTCACGCAAAGAAAAAGGGCTGCGGTCTTGAAGTAATTTTATTCCACTTGAACATTGTTGCAACACTTACAAGGGAGACACACAGAAAATTCGTCTAAGATAATCAATTTTAATAAAATTACCTTTGATTTCACCTGAAAGACATCGCATATTAAACGATTATTTTGTTTTGGTTTGCAGTGCGATTACCAACGATATATTTCCAATCGATAAAGGTGCTAGTCGGACATTTGCATCTTTCGAATTCTTGTGGAATCTAGCTGATGGACAATTTTTGTTGTTGAGCAACTGGAGCAATCCCTTGATCCTAGGCATCATAACATACTACTAAGCAAACAAACAGTTTTTTTTACTAATATTTCGAGTTGTCGCATGATGAGCATACATTGATGAAAGCAATCCTACTTAAGACCCATCGACGTAGGAGCAAAACATTCCCAGACATGTCGCGAAGTTTCATCCTCTACCACATAGCCGTAATGGTGTTTACCGTGCTTTGCTAGCAAGTTCTCTTAAGCCACCTCATGCATGCCAAAAATCTTCATGAAGCTCACACACAGCTTAAGAGCTCATCATCACCTAAGAAAACGAATAGGGGAAAAAAGAGCGTCAAAAATATCCAGCCCATGCCGTGCCGTGTGAATGGTGGTGTTGATTCAAGGATTTTCAACACATCCAATAAGCAATGAGGTGAAAAATCTCCAATCACGGCTACAAAACTGAACCGCCCTATGGTGTCATTTCCACTTCCCTAACGGTGCCTAGCGGCACAATATTTGCTTGCTTTTGCAACGATTGACGTGCCATGTTATCGACACCATTTGACGAGTCTACGAGCATGCTGTTTTGTCAACGTGTATCGCAATCAGCAGGGGAAAAAGCATGCTAAAAAAACTGCGAATGATGCACACCAACCGTCAGATAGAGCTTTAGAAAATGAAGTACAAGCGGTGCTTATTTTCGCTAAATTAATAGTTCATTTTGGCCAACGGTAGCAGCACAGACTGCTGGAACCTCAGGCGCCGTTTTTCTGCAGCGTGCCCGTATTGACAAATTCTATTAATAAATCAGGCAAAAATTGCCTCATTAGCGATGCTTTAGAAAACGTGATCAACCATCTGGGAAAGCAGTGAATTCTACGTTCGTAACATTCCATACAATTTTTGTCAAAACCTGTGTAATATCTACGTTAGAAGTTTTATGTTATAGCTAGTGTGCGTAGAAGTTCGAAACTGTAATTCATAAATTGGAAAAAGAACATTACGAAAAGTAAGTTTTAATGATCAATAAAACATTTCGAAATGTTCAAATTGTTATATGTATTGTAAGTGATATGTGCAGTGTCGTAAGTGTAGGTAAATGTATAGTGCAAGCGTTAGATGTAAGTATAATTGTGTATGTATTAGAATTAGAATAAAATTCAGTCGTAAAATAGCATTAAACAGAGCAACACTTAACCGAGGGAAATGGCGATGATTAAGTGTGCGCCAAAACGAAGCGTCGGTCCGAAATTGAACCGTGGTAGTAGAACACCTTTATACCAACAGAGCGGCGCGTCGAAGCAGGATAGCAAGTGTTACGGATGTGGAAGATCGCATAATCATCAGACGTGCGCGTCCTGCGCGTATGTGGCAGTGTTTCATCTGTAAGAAGTATGGTCATTTGTCGTCGTGTTACCGAAGTACGAACATGTATAGTTTGCGATCGGAACAAAACAGAATGAGAATGTATCACTAACGGGCATATTCGAATATAGTAGTCTCTAGTCCACAAGTGTGCATATTAAAAATCAACGGTGTAGACATTGCGTTTGAGATAGATTGTGGGGCGTGTAATGAGGTTATACCGGAATGTGTGTATCGGAAAGAATTCGGAAATGTCAAATTAGAACAAACACATTCGGACACCTGTAGGGAAAAAATGCGTAAACGTAACGGCAAAAAGTAAAACGATCTCTTTAGAAATTACAGAAACGAAAAAAGAAGAAATAAAGAAACGATAGAAGGGTTTGAAGGCAGTTTAATATTAAAACCTAATTTTACGCCATTGGAAAATAAAGCATATTCAGTGCCGTTCGCATTAATAGAAAAAGTAGAAGGCAATCTAGATAAATTAGTAAATGATTTCGCAATAGATCATTAATCTTAGCTCAATAAAATCGGTTTCAATAATATTACTAAAATAATTTAGCTATAAAGAGTGCTTCTGCAGCTTTCGAATCATCCTCAATTGTTACATAGATAAAATGAAATCATTTTATCAATCAACAGTA
Source organism: Anopheles funestus (assembly GCF_943734845.2). Lineage (NCBI taxonomy): Eukaryota > Metazoa > Arthropoda > Insecta > Diptera > Culicidae > Anopheles > Anopheles funestus. The sequence goes on from NC_064599.1 coordinate 51,799,668, forward strand.
GGATTCGTACGTGACATAGGAATACTAAACATTCCAGCCCAAACCCTAGTTATCGTAACTAAAGATAACTGGTTTAGCCTTCCGATGGCAGATTTGTAGAGTATAGCTCTGATTCTAAACAAGAGATAAGGTAGAGTGTATCAAATCAATATTGAAAGATTTAGATTCCGAAAAACTCAAAGACTAAGAATCATTTTTGGACAAATCTTTAAGAAATACTAATGTGAGAAATTCTCACGGAGTGCTGGCTGTAAATTTTCGGAGTTTTTTCCACCAAGCCGAGAAAGCCGTAATCGTCGCGCGCCGTTCTGTTTGTGACTGTGTATTCGTCTGTCAAGTTCATTATTACATAGTTCATTTGCTAATCCTGAAGTTCACTTACTGCCCTAGATGAATAGTTCAATTAACTAATTCCCTTTCAGTTCGTCCGTGAAACATTTCATGAAAGATTTCCTATATTTCCTGTAACTCCGAATCTATTTTCAACATTCCCGGCCACCAAAGAAGGAACTTCTTTTAATTCATGAAACCTAATAAGCTAACTAAATGTAATTCGTAATGTGTACCGGAAATTGTACGATTGATCTGCATTGTGATTTGATCGATTGTTGCCGTAATCGATGAACTAGCCTAAACTGTCAGTTTTGTTTGCATTATCCCGTATGCGAAAAATGCGTGTGTGCATACTTAAGGTGCGAATGATTGCTAGCCTTCCAAATGTTGATATCACGTTGCTGCTGAGTACCGTTATCTCAACCAGCCAACCACGCTTGAGTGTATCTCTGAGATTTCCTTTGCCACTAAGGTAAGTAAGTACGTTCCATCCTGATACTAACTACTTTCTTCCTTTATAGATAACTATGCGAGCTAGCTATTTGATTGAGCTGATCGACAGCTTCCCTAAAGTTCCCGTACAAACCTATGGGAGAACTTTCTACCGTAATGAAGTGTACTGACACTGTTCGCAAATTTAACTATTGCCTCCTATACTACGCTGAACATCGCTACGAATGTGCGCATTTTAGATACGAACGCGATGCTGTTGTTCCAACCGAAAAAAGGCATAGTTGGATGCCGAGATGAATGTATGTGAATAATATGTGTGTAGTGAACCCGGCCACCGTCACACATATTCCCGAACCGTCCGCAGATGATGTGTAGTAGCACCACATGATGAAACTCATTCCGATTGAGTAGTGTAAAGAGTGTGTAAATCTCTTTACCCCGAATATGATGCCTGATGAAGCCCGTTGCTTCGCGATGAAATGATACGCCGATAAACGTGTGATGGTATGTAGATATTGATCATTCCAATATTCCCCTTGTAGATTTCGATCTTGTTGTTTTCTGTTCTTCGCAAACCCAGGGTGGTGAATGAAACCAGCGTTTATGATCCGAAAGATAGTTTGGTTTCCAACGATGTGACACGTTTGCATGATAGTTTACCGAATTGTCACGAGGGCTATACTTCCAGCGCTTGGAATGACGTTCGGCCCGAGAAATACATCGGTCTGACCTTGACTTCGATGCCTCTAAAACGATGCCAAAATTATGGTAGTGAGGTAAATGTGCAACATACCTTCCAGGAACTTTATTATAAACAGTGGAACCCTTCTGATTTGTTTTCTCTTCCGTAGGTGGACTTCCGTAGCCCGAACAATGACATGGTTGAGGAGGTGTACCGTTTGATGCATTCCCTGTCACGCTCCAGCCGAATGATGTTTCCACGAGCCAAGGTTTGCCCGTGCCCATAGATCGTTTTCGTCCTGAATGAATCTCCCAGAACGTGTCTCCGCCGATTACGATGTCTATGTTGCCCGGAACATTAAATGAAGGATCTGCCAGCTGCAGATCGGGCATACTCCACGATGAAGTATCGATGGGTGTAATTGGAGTATGCGCAAATAGTGACTCCAGAACGAGGAACTCCAGATGATTAGAATACGATTGATTCCTCGATGCCACAGTTGCGACGATCGACCCACTCGCCGACTGTGCCGTTTTTCCGATGCCCGTGACTGCCACGTTGATTTTGTTTCGAGTAGCCGTAAGCTTCCGAGAAAGTGATTCGGAAATAAAATTCGACATGGAGCCTGAATCAAGGAGCGCCCTTGCCTCATGTTTCTTTCCGTCGTCACCCACGATGAATAGGACAGCCGTTTCCAGGATCACCGAACTGCGATCGTCGTGAGCTGCCATCGTGATCGTTGTAGTGGCAGGAACATGCAAGAGTGTATGGTGTCGCTGATGACACGTGCGACAAGCATGCTCCGACTTGCAGGATTTCACTTGATGGGAATCTCCGAGACAATTCCAACATAAGTGTTTCGATGTAACCACTTCCCGACGTTGCTGCACGTCCTTACTGCCAAACACCGGACAGTTTCGTAAGAAATGGTTCTCCGTACACTCCAAGGGACACTTCGGTGGTGGTGATAGAATCATCCTACTTGACACTGGTTGTGCTACGGCTGAGTGAACGATTGTCTTCCGCGAACTTGGATAACGCTGCGTACCAGCCACCTTAGTGGTACTCGTGTCATCTTCACAAGTAGTACTCCGAGTCGCCTTCAATATTTGTATTCGATCTTGTACAAAATCGATGAGCTCCTTGTATTTGTCCTTCTTGGCATGGACCGAATGCTTTTCCCATGCTAAAACAGTAGCGTGATCTAGCTTCATAACCAGCAAATTTGTCAACGGTGTATCCCAATGATCGATGGGCTCGTTGAGCTTTAGTAACCCATTCACATGACGAATGAATTCATCCACCAAATGCACTAACTCATCCACACAGTCCGCGCGTACGGGCGGAAAGGAATGTAGCTTCCGATAATACTCACGGATTAGTGTACGTGGATTATCGTACCTTTTTAGAAGAGCTGCCCACGTCACCGAGTAGTTGTCCGCTGTCAACGGCGTGTGTTCGAAAGGAAGCCCCGCTTCCCCTTTCAATGCTGACAGCAAATATTCCAGCTTCGCAATCGAAGGAAGCTCCGGTGAAGCGTCGATCATCGCGATGAATCGGTCACGAAACGACAGCCATTTCGTTTGGTCGCCATCGAATGATGGCAATTCGATCTTCGGAAGACGTAGATGTGGTGCGTTTGGCCGACCAAACGCAAGCGTTGAAGAAGCCAAACCCGATGTGTCGTTTAGCGTACCCTCTTCCCGTCGAAGGTTGTCCCGTAGGAAGGATTTTAGCTTCCTACACCGCTCCTCGATGTTGATCCTGTCCATGATGCAAGCTTCAATCGCTTCATTACTGTCATCGAGCTCTTCCAATTTCGATACCGCGGCGAAGAACCCTTCCTTATGCCGTTCCAAGTCCTCTAACGCCTCCGGAATTTGCTTGGCGTCATCCCCAGAAAATTGCACTTGGAACCGTTCGAGAGCACTTATATTTTCCACCGCGATCCTCTTTTTTAGTTGAGCGGCTTTTATCTTCTTGTCCATGATTTTGCACGGTTTGAAAACACTCACAGGACGAAATTACACACGAAAGAAAACGTTTAAGTTTGGCGCGAAAATTCAAATAACGATGGCGCTGAAATCGTTGGCCGTTGCCCTTGATGCGGAGCGAAACGCGATGGCGTGAAACGACGCGACGAAGAATTGTACACCTTGCCCTTGTTGCAGAGCGTTAAACCGACCGAGCTCTTGTTGCAGAGCTTTGAACGAAAAAAAACTCTTTGAATTCACAATCCGGTTCGAAGGACCAAAAATGTGAGAAATTCTCACGGAGTGCTGGCTGTAAATTTTCGGAGTTTTTTCCACCAAGCCGAGAAAGCCGTAATCGTCGCGCGCCGTTCTGTTTGTGACTGTGTATTCGTCTGTCAAGTTCATTATTACATAGTTCATTTGCTAATCCTGAAGTTCACTTACTGCCCTAGATGAATAGTTCAATTAACTAATTCCCTTTCAGTTCGTCCGTGAAACATTTCATGAAAGATTTCCTATATTTCCTGTAACTCCGAATCTATTTTCAACAACTAACTAACCCCGAAAATTTTGCTTTGTCGCTAATAATATGTTTAGTAATTAATATTTTAATTAATGTTTTATTAATGTACAATTTTTAAGTTTAGTCTTCACATAACAAACAAACTTAACAACTCTTGACATTTATTGCAGAATATTTCATTAGAAACACTCAATGATTTATTGAATAGATTATCGGAAAACTTTAGATAACAGATTAGAATAATAGATTTTAATAGATTACCGGAGAAAAATTTGTATCGGTAAGAAAAATCTTGAAAGGCCGTAGCGGTAGAAACTATTCTTCCGAGGATTGTGCATGACAGTGCATGACAACCTGGACAGCGGAATATTCAATGCCTGGGGCATTCTTGAAAGCGTGGCGAAAGAATTAAGCGGATGTAAGTTCTCGCTGCGCTTATTGGCGTTGTTGGTCCGAGTGAAAAATTTTGTTCCAGCAATCCTAAGTTCCTTTTAATTTCCCATGTTGGTTTCAGATAGTTCACAATCATAGAATGCAAGATTAACATTGACCGCAGGTCACTTAGTGAATCCAAAATTACTTAAAAACCTTTAAAATACTTTTGGTAAAGCGAAAATTTCATACAAGTCGATGCAGTCGTTGCGGAGGAGTTTGCACACTAACAACAGAATCAACTGTAGAATTTTATACATATATACAGATATGACCATTAATGAAAAAATGGAAATGTTCGAGACAGATTTCTTGGTATAATATAAGATATACAGTTTTTGTTTCAGTCTTCTTAAACAAATTAATCAATTTAACAACTGGCGTATCCGAAATTAGATCTTGTTCAACATCAACATTACTCTTCGTCAATTTCCTACCACCACGTCTCTTTAGATAATGTACTAGCTATTGTACAGAACTTTGCGGGTTGGATTTTCAGATTTCATTTTTGAGAAATGATTAGCTCATTGGAACACGACGACTTTAGTTCGATTAGTAATATAGTGCAATTCAATGGTGACAGTCCATTCGCGATACATAAAAACTGCGTCTAAAATTCATCCGTTCATCTTCCTTTCCAACGGAGCTAAGAGTTTTCGTTAGTTTTGAATCAATAAAATTCTACTGTTCAAAAATTAGCAGAGACCTCTACAACCCCATCATTCCAAAAGATAGCATTGTGTTATAAAACCGTTCAATCAACATAAATTTTGCTTTAGCTACGCCGTTAATTTTAATTACAAAATCAAGAACAATAACGAAGGGAACATTATTTAGATACAATAAGTAAATAATCCGTTGTATTGAAGTGCATTGCAGAACATTCAGCCTTTTTCTAAATTATGCAAATGGTTCCAGTGAAATTAAAAATATTCTCAGAATCCTTCACCATGGTTTGTTGAAAAAAAAAAATATTATAACATACAGTATTGTTTCAAATTTCAAAGCAAAAATGCAGAACTGCGTTCGATTCGGGAATGCACAATTACTAATTCATTACAGTAATTCATCGACTTATTTCGTCATATATTTCATCGCACATATTTCCTATGTGAAATGCAAATTGGTGATACAAATCCATGTTTTTTTTTCTATCAATAAATAGTTCGCAACTTACGTAGAACAAAAAAAAATCAAATTTATTACCAACATAAGTCATTTCAAATTGTGGTATATAGTGTGGTATATAGTCATTTCAATATTATCAAGGGAATGAAATAAGCAATCATCTTAGAGAAATAACCCATACAAACAAATTTAACAAATCGAAAATATAATCTACAATTGCCCTACTTTATACAAACAATCCTGCTGACTAAAACAAACAAATGTTAAACATCAATGTAACGTTTGATTGAGATTTTAATCGCATATAACATTGCCTGAAAAGCCTTTTAATACTCCACCGTTTTATTTGATGACAACTGCTACATCTGGTTATAGCTGTATCAAAAATGTATTAAAAACAAAACAAAAGTAAAATAAAAAAAACACAAATCCCATCACCCACAAACGATCGATTTTCGGCCACTAGAAATGACAAAATGCAAATAAAATTAAACTGTCCGACATGTCAGCCGATTGGTGAAAAGCAAAAGCGTGTTCCTATTTGAATTTGCACTCAAAAACATGACCCGGAGGCAAATCGCGAAACTGAAACTGAAATAAAGTACAGCTTTTGTTTTACTTTTCCAACCTACGCCTTACATTTCTGTACAAAACACTCGTGTTTCAGCATTCGACCGCCAAGCGGGGCATTGTTTTATGTTGCAACGGTTTGATTTGGAAACTTTGTTTTTCTTTTTTCATTCAATTTCTCAATTTGAATCGTTCATTTTTTCTAGAACCGTGACATTTGCGTCTCTTCGTCCTCATGGCTCCCAATCGCATCCAAAGTTCGCATTCAATATTGTCATTTTGGTGAGCTATCATCATCAAATATCTGATTACAAATGATACCGTTCCTTGCTCCAGGGAGAAATGTACGATAAAAAACTGGTCGTTAGTAAGAGAGAATTAGATTGCGAATTTTGGCGTCATCCACTTTTCCGCCAGACAAAGTTGTTTTGTATCTTTCATTCATTCATTGGCGTTGGTTCGAAAAAAAATTTCCCACAGTTTACTTCTATTTGGAATATGCAAATGTCAATAGTGTAATTTAAATTTAGTGTCATTCTACTGATATAACGATAAATTCTGCATTTTCAGATATTCAACACAAAGTGAGAAAATTAGCACTTATTTAAAATTTGCACTAAAAATGGTACACCTCTTTTATTAGGAATAATTTTCTAATTATCAATTATTTTATCCAAAACTGTAAATAAATTACTAACATTGCTAATTATACTAACGCAAATGATCAGCGAAATTTGAAAAAAGTATATAGTTCAGCTTTAAATTTACTTACCAGATTACTGAAATGATCTATGCCTCACGAGATTTTTTTATCTATAAAGAGAAGCAAAAATTGTTTTATATTATTCAATAAGTATTGGACATGATATCAATTTTTAATGATCTGTTAAAACAATGCACAAAATTGAAAATCAAACAGTGCACAATTCATACAACACACTAACACAAAACAGTACTTCAAACAATTAAATGCGTGTTCTAACTTATACGAAATACAATCCAATAGATATTTTTTCTTCCTTTTATAAAAAGCAAACAAAGGAAATGATAGCAGAAAGTTGAAATGAAACTTTGTTGGTATCGCTTTATTCACTATATGAAATTTCATCAATAAAATACTACTTTTTTGTCCAGTTATTTCACTTTCAACACATCAATCGCTTTTGAAATATACTAATACTGCTGATCTGTAAGATACACTATAGATATAGGCCGATTCGATGGTTTCCATTTAAACTCCATTATCATTTTGATTTCATTTTATTAATCCTGTAGAAATCATATAAATTTTCCTTTCTTCCAATTTTATTTTCCGCACACAGGCGCGGTAATGTAACCTCTTTTTACCGTTTTCAACGAATGCTGCTTCGGAGGAAAATTTTTTAAAACGAAACAAAGAAATTCTGCACAAAGGAGTTGCCCATCATGCATACTTGTGTGTATGTGTGCTTATGAACGAATGCAAGCGGGAAACAAGGGAAGATATAAAGTTTCAGCCCCCAAACGCAAAGCAAAACCGATCTGGTAAAGAAAGCTCTTTTCGCAAAACCGATTAAAATTTGCTCATATATAATGAAGGATGCTAAGGGGAAGTGAAAATGAAAAAAAAGCCTGGTTTGTGTGGTGCGGGAAATCGGATAAAAACAAGGCGAAACGAGTGAAAACTTTGCCAATGGGAATATTTTGTCTTTTGTGCTAGAAGTCGATACATATATTTCACCGTTCCAGCGAGTTGAAATTCTGATGAAGAAATTAAATCCAAATTATAAGGTTTTTTTTGTTGACGTTCTTTATTGTGAGATTACCTTTTATGAAAGGAGAAAAAAAGTTTATTCCAGAAACCATTTTATATAAAACTCATCAAATATAAATATATTTGCAGATAAATGATCTGTTAACTCTATAATTATTTGTATAAAATTTACTTGAGCGCGTTAAACCCATGTTTCAAACATAAAATTAAAACAAAACAGTATAGTGTCCGCAATTAATTTAATTAAATGGATTAAACGAAACATATATGTCCGTGATATTGTTTAGAGTTATCTGAAATTAATTACATATCTCCATTGTTTCAATTACCTCGAATAACAAAACTTTTCATTGTTTAGATATCTGATTTTGTGGTTTGCTTGTTGTTTGTATACACCCCAAATATAATTTCGAAACGTTTTTGATATCACAAGCGGCAGGCTTTTAGAAAACGCAAAAGCTCGTTTTGTGTATCAAACAGCTTTTTGTTAGTGAATAAACTAAATTCACAATTAAAGAAATTCTAATTATTTGTTCTGTTTTGTATAAAAAAAATTCAACAAAAATTCAATTTGGCAACTAGTTTACAAATCGGTGCATACGAGACAATACCAACCACCTTTATATAACAGCAAAGCACAAACTTCAACACATTGCTCTGCACACATGGCTCCACAAATCAACCATTAATGTGTCTTTCAATTTTACAACACTGTGAACCATATTGTCCACCAGGGCAACCGAAGGCAATGGACGAAAAACGGGATTAAACAGCGTGCTACTCCGTTGGGAAATTTTCAATTCCATTTCATTTGCTCCCAAACGGGGACATCACCCATTCCCCAGCTTCGTGAGCACAAGCGTATTACAGTGTGAAGGGTTGAAATGAAGTGATAACAGTTTCCAATTTGCTAAATCGCCAACGATTAATCCCATTTTTCCAATTTTACTCTTAATTGCACTAGAAGTGCCAAATGGCGGTGTTAGAAGCACAGCGCTTAAAATGCATTGACTTTAAATGCTTGTCTTGATTTCTGTTTTATTAAAAATCATATTATTTAACAACTTGTGAACGTTTTATGTTTGTATTTCAGTTTGTTGTGATGGTATGTTAGTAGTATGTTTCATTTTATCAAAAATTTGTGAAAATTCTTAAAATGATTAGTTTTATTTAATTTTATATTATTTCGTGTGAGTTGTACCTTATTGTCTTCGTGTTGAGTAATTGAAGAGGAAATTTATGAAAATATTCTTCCTTATGAAAATTATTGTTTCAATAGATGACAATATTAGATGACAAAATCGAAATTCAAATATAAAAAAGTGTTTCTAGGAAGAATAAATTTGATTATATTCAAAAATTGAACAGTATTTCAACACCCGTTCTTAAGATGTCGCTTGAACAATGCAATTTTTTAGCTTATAGTAGACCTTTTACATAAATTTTGTGTCTCTTTTTCTCCACCTTGTGTGCACCTTCCGTAAGCCATCCGAACACATACAAGCCGTCGGGGCGTGTTTGTACAAGGTTTATTTAATATTCCATCATAAATTCACCGCGATAGCTTCATCGGTGACGATCCCGACGATGCCCCAAACACGCTTATCTTCGGATGCGTATGTGAAACGCAACCTACGTCCAATGCGCTCAATGCCATCGGTTTGGAGTTTACGGTTGTCGAACAGTTTGTTTGCAAATTTATCACGTCTGTCAAACATGGTTTAGGGCTGGTTAGGGTGTCTTTATTCTCCTAACAGAGCGGTTCCTCAAACGTAGGCAAAAATCACGATCATAAGATATGTAGATAATCTTCCCATTACCATTGATGTATGGTTTTCGGGCCGTTATGTGTATACTTTCAAAAGAATGTTATTTGTATCGACAACCTATGAGCGAGAAAAAGTTACAGCTGTTTATGTTGTACAGATAATGAAGCCATATGCAATATGTTTAGTGTAAAACCTAAAGAAACAGCGAAAGCAAATAAAGAAATAAAAGAAAAACATGTACAGGTGGTCCTATAGATGTGCGATAGCGGGTACGCGCGTTTTTTTTAATTTCACCGCTCAGTTAGTTATTGTACGAAATTAAAGCAAATAAGACAACTGTTTGATATTCCTATGAAATTACATATACGAAAATCTCCGTGTTTCGCTTTCCTAGTATCGAGGATTAGCTGTACAGTGATACCATCAAATACGAGTTAAAATCGTTCCATAACATTGCTCGTACCTCAAATCGAAATTTATTAAAATGCTTAAGCCATTCACGGATACAAATCATTGAATGTAATCCTTTTGATTGTAACAATTGTTAACAAGATTTTTTAGACAATTTTGATTTGCTGGATTTTCTATTAGATTGCCTAAATCTAATATTTGTAATAACCATAATAACCTATGTCTCTAACGACATCTTAGTTATATTCTTGCAGCCTACAAAGAATGTTAGGGCACCATCTTAGAAACCATTTCTATAAACCTTCTATGTATTATAATTCATTTAAATGCACTACTTACCTATGGTTCGATCTTACCCGATTCTACTCACACAACTCCGATCCCTTCAAGGCACATTTGGTGATGATTTTATAATTTTGATTTATTCAGTCGTTCATTATAAACCTCCAGTACGATCTCCTGTGCAAGAAACGCTACAACAGTATGCAATGTACCGCCGACTAACCCGGAGTGCATAACGAGTGTACCGAATGATAAATAGATTTATCGGCAACCGTATCGATTTGTAGTTTTCATTTTGTCGCTGTCGCATCGGTTCAGTGGTTTGTCGATTTGCTACGACGTTGAACGATAACAGAGACGGCACGGAGCGAACGGATGAACTATGAATGTTAATCAGAGTTTGAAAGAGCACGGTTTCAGCGCTGTTGCTGCTAATGCAGCTGGAAAAACGGAGGCGACGCTTGCAAAACACTGAAAGCTTATTAGCCGCAACCGTTCGTTATTGCACGGCACGTTGCACACGGTGCGGGAGAGTATAAATTTGTTATTTTCCCAACCCGTGATGGGTCAATCGGGGCCATCGAACAGCCATCAGGGAGCGGACACCGTTCGAGCGATGGCTGCTTTGACATTCATAATCATTTTGTCAAAGGCTTATAACGAGCAGGGTTATGTGCGGTGCTTAGTTTTCGAAGAATGTACCGTAAAGGAGTGATGTTGTTGGAAGTATATTTTCATCATCGTTAAGAGGCAGAGTAAAAGTGCATTAGAACATAAAACATTCTGTATAAAATGGTGTGGGTGTGTATTGTGAATCGATTGCAACATTGTGCATGACATAAAATTTATGTTATTTTGCATGCAGTAGATTTGTACTTTAGGCAAAAAAAACTAATAAAATTGTATACTGAAAAAAACATTGATTAACACTTAAACGCAATAAAGGTTTGAACAAAATTGGGCAAAACTTTGAAATAAACAAATAAAGAGTTTTTTTTAATGTCTGATTAAAATATAAATTTCGACAGATAAAGCAAAACTGTTTGTCACATCACAAAAAAGCCTGCAATTAATTCCGTCTCAGTTTTTCTTTTACCATTCTCCGCTTTATGCTAATTAGCCTTCAAATGCAAAAACACAAAAACGCCTACCTGCCCTATTAGTGTCAATATACTAAACCCACCCGTTATTTACGTGTTCAGTACACCATCGTGCTTTTTTTGCATTTATTTGGCGCTTCCTAACCCCGCAGAAGAACGTCAAGCGCTCAAATATGCCTAATGACACTTGACGTGGCCAAAACCAATACCGAACACCAACACAATGGACGCACGTTGAAATCGTTACCGACAGGACAAAGCTCTCTGGGACGGTACGCTTTTCGAAGGCGTGAGTAAAGAGTAAAATATAGTGAATAGTGATATAGTGAAGGCAAAACCACATGGTAATGCAGCTAGGAAACGGGCTGGAAGATGGTATTTGCAACAAATAAAAAACAAACCCTGAGCCTAATGTTCTGATTCCTGAGAAACCTTTTTTCGTTGAACGATGAACAAAATTACATGCCCACATGTCAAAGCTCATTAGGGCCGGCTTTTAGCGCTGAAATGTGACTGTGGCACAGTACTCTTCGGGCGGGGGTGGATGAAAAACAGAAAAAAACACACTCCCCTTTATCGGAAAGTGATTCAAACAAAACGATATCGATACTTTTGTGGGATAGGAAGGTTGTGCTGCAGGTGATACAATTAGATCTGGTGGCTTTTCTTCATCGTCCAGCTGGACGTTTCGTTCATCTGACGGGATGGTAATCGAATTAAGGTAATAGAATTGAAACTGATCAGGCTGCCCCATAAACCTGAACCTTAATGGTCTAATGGAGGTGGTTCTATTTCTAGGTTTTGATTTTATTTTTTGTTGTCAGCCCTCTGGCAACAACCATCTACAGCAAGCGAAGAGAAGTGAAAAGAAATCGTATGGCGGTGAGAAATGGTAGGAAATTGGAACCACTCGTATTTATCTACATTAGGCCTATCAGATACAGCCATTTACTTCCGGAAACACAGATTTTTCGCAGATTTCCAGCGTAATTAACAATCATTGCCTGTTTTAGGTTGTCTGTTTTGTGGAAGCGGAAACGAAACCAGTCCGGCAAGACTATCATTCACCCACAATCAATCAATCAATCAGATGAGCTTGCGAACGAAGCAACGATTTAATCGGCTAACGGGACATCTCCACTCGGTTGTGTATTTGTTGAAATTAGGAAACAACCTATTGAATAATGCAAGAATCTATCCTACCAGCGGAAGGTAAACAGCTTCAACATAAGCCCTCGGCTAAGCAGCCTGCAATAAGGAAATTTACATCTTCCCAGAATGTGCCTACCGGGTTCGCTTGCAAACTAAGCTGGGTTTCGGATACTTGGCTAAGGTTACCAAAAGACACCCTACTTACTATGCATCCCACAAATATCAAAACGGCTTAACAGAAGACCGTCCGATTTTTTTTTCTCAATTGATTTACAAGAGCCTTCAAAGTGCGTTTCGTTCGAGTGATGGGCAAACCCGCTTGGAGCGTAGGTAGGATCTCCATAACAATTTATAAAATATGCTACTTCTCTCTTCTCCGTTTCTTCTTTTTCTGTTTTTTTAAAACTAAACCATACATTACCGCTCAAAAACCCTTCCGCCTCGAACGGGATATAACGATGACATCGCCCCACGGTGACCATCAGCTCATCATTACTTTAAGGCCGTTGCAAGGTTAAGCTCGTAAAACGTGTTTCAATTGCACTACCGGAAGGTTTTTTCCGGATGTTTACGGGATTTTATCGCGATCATTGCGTACCTCGTTCCCTAACCCGTCACGTAGTGTACGTGCGCATGGATATGGATAAAGGGAATTTAACGGGAGAAAAAAAAGATAGGTTGGAAATGTGATTTCCGTATGGCAAGTTTGATTTCAGTGTTGGTACCTTTTTCGATTGAAAATACGTTTCCCGATGCCTTTGGATAAATGCAAAACATTTCAACAACACTTCACGCCGCTTGTTTGTTTGAATTCGTTTTTCCAGCCAGCTTCGGGGATCGGTTTATATCAATTTCTTCTTTCTTTCCGTTGGCCAGTGCTGTTAAACGAACTGTAAAAGAATTAATTTTACTAAAAGCCTAAAGACGGAGAATCCGTTGTATCGGAGTAAAATATTCATTGTGTCGTTTGGATTTAAAAGCTTAAAGTGAGTTCTGATAGTGATTTAAAAGTAAAAAAAAAAGATTTGTTGTTAAATTTTATATGATAGTATCTACAACATGGGATTTTTTAAACTTTCGAAATTGCCAAATGGAGACGCCTGGTGGTTTTTAGGTACATGTGATTTTTAACTTAACAGATTAGTTGATCGTACAAAACTCATCCGCTAATCATAATTTATACGTTCAATGGCTAATAGTTTTTTTTATTTGACTTATTTAATCAGTAATAATGATTTGCTTGCGTTCCTATCTCTCTTTCATTGTTTGAAATGTGCGCTGTATCAATAAGACAAACAATGCAGCGCTCTCTTTCTTTAGAATAAAAATAATAGCTAAACTAGCCAATAGTAACGGATAACATTATTGTAACATCGGAAACATTTCGTTGTTTAAAGATTCAAAAGAATGCTTTTCACGAAATTCTAGGAAGTTCCTTTGATACAGAGTTTGAGACACTCAGACACAGGCGATAGTCTTTCTTTACAAGCAAAAAGTAATGTCGTCGAATTTTCGTCGAAACCCTTTCCAGTTAAACTAACAGACATTTCTATTCTCAACAAAAAAACAGCATGTTCAATTTTTGATACCATGAATGTTGATTATCAAACCTCGTTCCAAGTAGTGCTCATTACATTCGAACATGTTTGCTCATGCGCTGCCCAAATGTTGTGCCTGAAGTGTGAATAATATGATATTCATTTCGACTTTTGGCGTTTGACATACCATCCGTTGTTTTGTTCTTTGGGAAGGGTTCTCTTTTCTGCAACAAAAAAAAAATCTTCGTCATAAGATTAAAGCAAAAGCACTCCGACGACAAGATACAATTTCACACCAAATGAAAGATTCATCCGGACATGCGTTACCATCGTATACCCGTCGTCATGGTGCTGCTTTATCTCGTCTACTTTAGGATTGCAAATCGAAGAGACGAAACAAGACGGAGGACAATATACAGTATATAGTTCACTTCGTGTCGCTGTCTAGCCCGTCTGGTTATTCGTTTGATTCCTTTTAAGATAATTGAATTCTGGTCCATTTAATTTCACCAGTCAATGGCCACTTCCCGTTCCCAGGGCTAAGCAGCTTCCGTTATGGGGCTGGTTACGATTTGGGAAGATGTGGTTGTTTATTCTTTTCTCCGGACGTAAATTGAAATGGGACAACCTTTTGCGAATCAGGCTGCATTTGGTAGAAAATGGCTGCAAGCCGGCTTAGCGAATACCTGCCCTTGTTCGTCTTAAAAAAAAGGGCACAAATCCAAACGTTTCCATGTTTCGTAAAATTTGTGTCCTCTCCATTTAATTAACTCTCAATCAGGGTTTTAAATTTATTTTCCCTTTCCCAGCGTCAGGTGATGTCAACTCTCCACAAAACCGAACGTCCGCATGTCGCAAGGTAATTAATCAGGGTTCAAGGTACGTTTACAGCAGCGAAGGTCATCCTTCCAGTTTCATCTTTCAGTTTCCTTTTGGTTTTTAACTTTTTGCTAGGTTCTCTTCACGGTATTTAAGACAGTTAATTACGCTTATTACATCGTCATTTTGCAGTGAAACGATAAATTGTAAAAAAATATATAAATCTTGCTTCAAAGCAAGAAAAAAAATCCGCCCGGCACGTGCTGTGCTTGTTGGCGTGGAAAACAGCTGCTGTATCTACATTTATTACTTCCTCCGATTCATAAAAAGTCATCTTTCCATGCAGCAAATCGAGTGGAAAAAATCCAGAAAAATAACGACCCAAAAAGTGCCACTGCCACCAGTTCAAGGCCGGCATGAAAGCCGCAACCTCTGCCCACACCCCCCAGCTGTGCGCGAAGAGTTATCCTCGATTGAAGTGCCTCGAAGAGCGTGTCACTTGACAGAGTTTGTCCTCTATGCGCTCATGCAAAAGTGGTCCACTTGACGTTGTCAATGAGGGTGGGAACGCAAATCAGAATCCACAGTGGAGATTCCGAATTCGAAGAGACTGATGTGTTGAAGAGTTGAAAATAACGTGTAAAAAATGTATTCGGAAATCGAGAGGTTAAATACACATTTAAAGCAAATCCGATGATTGCTGATGAAGTTTTGGCCAAGTCAAGCACTGTTTAAGCACTGGTCGTAATGTGGCTGCTTATGAAGTTCAGAGCTGCGTAAAAAGAAGGGATGCGCAAGAAGGGAAAAGATTGATTGAATTTCGGTTTGTTTAGCAATTGAAGTGATGCGTTGTTTAATGGAGTACATGGTCTACCTGTATCTTAATAGAACTGTTTTAGTACAATTAGTAACGCTTTAAAGCAAGAGTAACGATGTCTATATCTGTTTTTTTTAAACAAGACTTTTTTAGCTACATTTGTAGCTTATATATTCATCTAACGTGCCGGTTTGTACTAGAACTAAGCTTAACAGAAGTATTAAAAATTGTACAAACCATAGATCATTAGACTTTTTGCGTCGTCCATGGGAACGCTTTAAGTACAATAGTTCCGCAAAACATAAAAGTAATAGTAAAAATCACATCATCCACACCATCAACTTGGATTTCAAAACGGATTGTCCAGAAACGTCTTATTAAATAAACTAGAAGCTCCTATAAAATGGACTTCTCCTTAACAAATATTTCTCCATAAGAATAAATACAGTTGTGTTACAAATTTACAAACCTTAATAATGTTTTATAAACAAACGGGCTGAAAAATTAAACGATTTACTATCGTCTTTCCTGAGACACAGTGCGATCAACGAATTTTCCCATCTTCGCTGCACCAGACTCACTTAACAAGTCCATTTGTGATCAACTTAACGCCCGTAAGCCTAGATTTAATATCCGACCTAACGTAACTCAAAAAATCACATCTCGCGAACGCAAACGAAATTGTACAAGTAAAAATAACAATAAAAAAAACATACACACAAGCAAAACATTCTCAGTTCAACCCGCCTACGCCTGCGAAGCAAAGCGCTTCGTTCAAACGAAATTTTATGGAACCAAATATTTACACTTCATTGGGTTAACATCTCCGAAAACCCCCAAACCCTAAACTTCCTCGATGTAAGGAAGGAGGCGCAACCTCCTGAGTAGTGAAACCTTTTTGCTGTATTTTGTTCTGGGACTGCAAGATTGGGATACATAAATATCCCATCTATTACGGCGGCTGCTTACGCAGTTGTTGTTTTGTTTTGCTTCCCTCTGGTGGGTGAGAATCCGCATCAAAAGCTTACAGCTTTTGCTTTACGTTATCTATCCAAGGGTTCCGTTTCATAACACGCATGAGTAGGGACGTTCGATTGAACCAACGTTCGCGTAATGGTACGCGTGGCAACACCAAAGTGCGTTGGCCGGGAACAGATAAACACCTTGGGCGTGAATGTGCGTGTGTGTACATTATATATTTTTTAATACTCCAAAAAACACCTTCCGCACCTACGGTAGTGCGGTGGCTGCATTGAGCGTGGTACCTTGTACCACCTTGTAACGGGTATTTTTGTTAAGAAATTCCGATTTAACTCATCGACATGCATCGACACGCCCGACAGACAGCCGGATGTGCGCATCCCTCTGAAGGCATTCAAGCCGCAATGTCCCATTATTGACTCACCATCGTGTGGTTCTCCCCTCGGGTCGTAAATATGGGGACGGGCGACACATTATGATAGCTACGGGTAATGATGATGTTTCGCAATAAACTCAGCCACCAGCCATTACCAGCCGAATGCGCATTTTATGTTGCGCTGATGGATGATAGAATTGCGATTACCGGAAGAAATAATGATGCAGGAAATGGATTTTTCTCTCACGAAACCACTGGCATCGATGAAAATCCCACTGCTGGGGCAAGAAAAAAAAACAGATATACATGAAGTCCAACTGACATCGGTTTGAAGAAGGAAAGCATCAAGCCTGATCCGGTTGAAAAAAAAGACATGAAAGCAAACCTCCGAATGAAAAAATACCATTAACCGTCACCGGCGGTACAAATGGAACAAACGAGACTCAGAGGAAATTTAAAATCCTATCATTTGAAGCAAAAGAAAATCCTTTCCTAGCACGACAGTCAACCATTCCCTGTCGTTATTCGCCTTTTTTTATTAGCCGTCTGTGTTACTGCCGTTCTGTTCTTTTGGGAGGCAATTAATGTCAAGCTCGGTGACTAACGGGTGTGTGCGTTTATGTGTGTGTGTGTGTGTCTGCACACGGATGTAAAAATTGTCGTTCGTTGACGCAGTGTTGGATTCATAATTCTAGAAACATAAGAAAAAAGGAAAACGAACATGTACGAACAAATGGAAGTAAGACGCGGTACAACTCGATCAACGCACAAAGGTATTCGCCGTAAAACGAAAGACAAGGAGCAAACTGTTTAACTTTGATCGTTAAAATGCACCAAACCGGGCAAGGTAGGTGTGAAAAGTCGTAAAAGGTTTGAAAAATAAAACACAAAACCCTGGCTTGTATGAAGATTCTTCGTTAGTCCGTATGGTGATTAAAATGAAGTTAAAAATTTCAAAGGATGTTGGTTTGTTTTGTTTAGTCGATTGACGCAGTTCATTTAAATAATTAATAACGATGTTTCTTATTTATAATTTACATGATTAAAACATTCAAAAATGGGTTGCTATATGAAACGATTGTACAGTGACATAATTATATTACAAATTATATTTTTAAAATTATGTAAATTATAACTATAAGTATAACTGAAATGTGTCGAGTTAGATCGAGAATTTTTCGCACTTTCTGGATCTTTTTCAAAAAGACGCTATTTATGTGTCAAACCTGTTCGATTGGTACACTGAAAGCTTTGCATTAACATATTTTGGTTTACAAAAGTTTCAAAATTAGTAAGAAGTGAATCCAGATCTACTTTGACGCATTCCAGTTTCAAAGGAACAGAACCCAGAAATAACTACAACGTTGTCGGTTCTACTAAATTTTATAGTAATTCAACGCAATCCAATAAAAAAGTGCTTCTTGGATGCTTCGTACAATGAGTCACATATGATAGTACTTTCAGTTTTTTGCACCTTTTCTTGTCAATCATATTACAAGCAAAATGAAATAAACAAAAAAGATACAAATAATGCAAGAAAAAGCACGACCCATCAAGCGAAAAGTCGATAAAGTATACTTTTCTTACACCTCACTGAAATCCTCCACAGCAAAGCAAAACAGGATCACTGTTCGTGTAACCCGAGGAATGAGTAAAATTGTCTACGAGGCAAACGCAATCCAATAATTCCATCACATTCCACCCCTAGGCCAAAGTCTGCACCTGATAACGGAAAATGGAAAAAGAGGTCGTGCCCGTTGGATCCATTTTCAAGGATAAGAATGCTATTCACTGGGACGATGGAAACGATAAAAAAAACCAACAAGCGCACCTTTAAAATTGTAAGTAAAAGGATCAACTAGCGGGTGTGTAAGAGTGTGTATTTTCTATCCCCTTACTGTTAACCGTACAAACAAACATAAAGCTGAAAAAATATCCCACGATTCCAGCTTCCCACGCGGTGTCGGTAAGCAAATGCTTCCTCGCGAACAGAACGAAACAGATCAAGTAACTTTTTTGAAAGCAGCTGAAAACGCCACCATGTCAGCGTGAGCGGTTCAACATACTTCTGATTGTTGCACCGGTTCGCTTGGATGGGTGTTTTTACATGACTAACTTTTGCTGACTGGCAGCTTTTGTTCACCTTTTGCTAAGGGACGGTAAGAAAAAAGGATTTGGCTGTGGGTTTGGCGAACGTTGTGAGCAATGTAAAGCATGAGCTAAGCAAAAGCACAGTTGCACTAGACACTAGAATGAGCCGGAATACTTCGTCGTTGGGCAAGATTGATGGTATAAAAGCAGCTCAAAAATCCGACACCAAGGCATAATACTGATGCCACGCACGGTGGATATTAATCCAAAAGTAACGCTTGAAACTGCTCGCGAATGAACTTTTCCCACACATCATAACCAGATTCACTTGCAGATGAGCAGACGTGTGTTAAGTTCTTTTATTTTCAGTTTCAATGTTATTATGTACCAGGCCGTGTGTTCGAGACAGTGTGTGATTTTATTAATTTCATTTCCTCCTTTATTTACTTTACCTCTTATTTGTATTTATTCATTTACTTTTTATAAACACTTGCATCATCTTCACATCCGCTCATGTTCAGAAATAAGACATTTCTGTTACAGTATGTGAGTGATAATACATTATTTTGATTGTTAATTGTTTTTCAAATAACTATTTCTTTAAGTTACATCGTTAGTAATTAAATATTTTTTTCCGGAAAATAAATTATATGAAAAAAATATGAAAATATTCGCACTATCTAAAACATTTCACTTAACTAAAGTAAGTAAATAATCCCACTCTGCCTAAAGCTCATTTGTGTAAACATTTTGACCTTTTGGCTGGTGCCAATATGAAAACTATGGGTTGGAAATGAAGTCGTTTAAAAATGTAGACAGTCAAATAAAAACTCAGACTAATGGGCAACACCCAATAGGTGGAATCAAACTCCGAAAAAAAACGGAATTATAAAATTTGGATGTAAATAAAATGTCAATGAAAGTAAAGTAAGGGCAAAATTTTGTTTTCGCCTTAATTTCATTTGTATGTATCTCGGAAAAACAATAAAAAATTGCGTAAAAAATAAAATTAGTTTTTCCTGATAAAAAATATATTATCCATTCCTGGTCATTCGTGTTGTACTGAATTTCTGATCGAAAGACCTTTCCATAAACATGTGTTTTTCCGGGCGAAATACAGACTTTGCTGGTGCTGACCATTAACACCATTGAAACAGTGCTAAAACCAACAAACGTCGTGTGGTTAGTACGCGTCTGCAAAACGCGTCCGCAGTTCGACATTATCGACTAGCTAAGGTTCAAATTGCTGTCAGTTTTCCAAACAGCAACCAAACGGCTCTACGTGGTAAGCCTTGACCTCACCTCCAAACAAGGCGAGCCCGCGTTGACAGGCCAAATTGAAGTTGCTCAAAGTGGGAATTTTGCCAAAAGCCGCCTGTCAAAACGGCGCGCTTTAGCAGGTTGCTATAGTAGAAAGTCCTTTGCTGCGTGGGAAAGTTGTTAGTTTTTTGTGTGGTACGACCCACCACCGACCAAATGAGAGGGAATGAATCGGCAAATCAGGCCGACGCGTATAATTGCATGAAGTGAATAGACGTGCCTAGAATTTCTAATGCCGTCCGTGGCAGGTGTGTGCCGTTCACTGGGATGACGCTTCGTATCCAAAATCGACGCATAAAAGGCAACTGGTAACGCGAAGTTTTCCCGGCTCCAATTTCCAACCGCGTAATAGTAGAAAATTGGATGCTTAAGTAAAGAATTCAATGTTTATCTTGTGGATTAAGGCCAAACAATAACTGAACCAAAGGGTGTTTTTGAAGTTTGATACTGGCTTGAATTGATGAACAGTTTTTGTACCATTTAACGTCGATAATCGATCGATAAATACGATAATCGAGAAATCAATGCAACCGGCTTAAGGCAAAATACAAAAAGGAAATGCTTTGTGAGCATTGGATCGCATGTCTGTGGATCATGGCTCGACATGATGGTTTCTTATATTTCTTTTATTGTACACCTTTTTGGCAAATATTTCGAGATGCAGAATAATAGAGATTAAATACTGATGAAATAATGTAAAAAATCAGAATATGTAATTAAAAATATTTAACATAATTGAAAATAGAAAATATTTTAAAACAATCCAACCATAACCTACAGGTTATTATTATTTAGAAAAATAATGTAGAAAAAGGTGTTAAATTAAGACGGTCATGATTTATTAGAGATCATCATAGCGGGTGGCCCGGTGGGGTATGTGACAAAAGATGATAGTTCCACATGACAGGACCGGGGATCAAATCCCATCCGGACCCTCAACCCGTAGCAAGGACTGACTATCCGGCTGCGTGGTAAAAAAATATCTAATAAGCCTAGAAATGGCCGGCGTGACCTTAGAGGTCGTTAAGCCAAAAAGAGAGAGAAAGAGGTCATGAGCATTGATATTCTTATGAGAGTCCCATTTCAAAGACTCTAAAATGATGTTACAAAAACTCGCAAATATTTTGCAATACTAATGGTGTTGAGCGCAAAAGGGATAGCGGACTGGTTCGGGTTCTATTGGAGACAAATACGTGTAATTTCAAAGGCTTCCAGTTTGCAACTGTTTATTCTAACGTCATCTCGAGTTCATTCTAGTTTTCTAAAAGTTCATTACAATAATTCACCAAATGGATTCCGTACTAATTTTTCTACATGTATTTGTGAATTTCTCACACCTTAATTTTTTTAACCTTTCTTTATCTTCTTTCATTCAATTAAACTGTCTCATTCAATTTATGTTCTTTGGATCATGAAGAGTTACTGCAATAAAGATGATTTTACAATTTCACTCATATTCCATTTGACTTCTTTTTTATTTTTTACACTTTTCCTATCAAAATGAATCATATTAAAAAAGCAAGTTTAATGTTACTATATAGCAAATTGCATAGAGCAAACTGAGTTATTACACAAAATATACCTTTTTCCTTATACCCCAACATTGCATTTGTTTATTCGTTTGAACATTCTACCTCATGCAAGAAGTAAATCTAATAGAAACCACTAGCGAAAAACAAAAATCAACCGACACAAACAAGTCAACGTATCTACAAAGCCAGTGATGTGGTAATTTAACGGCCCGAAACGCTAATGAAGATAAACGGACAGCAATCCTAAAGCGCACGAAAAAAGGTCTACATCATCATTACCATCGCCCTCATCCGCTTGGATGCAATCATACAAATGTACTCCAAAAAGCACCATTTCCTTCTTTTTCACATACGCTCACACAAAGTAACCGGATTTCCAATGAAAAGTGGCACACAGCATTGCCTTTTTAGTAGCATTTTCCGCTCCCTTCACTTGTGTTCTTTCCTCTCCAGGGGAAATGTTTGCTCGCCATGTGTGGGTAAACACATGTTGCGCTATCGTCTCGAAGCTCGGCACGTTTCAATTTCACCTATCAACGGATTTAATCAAGCGTTCATCATACGAACACAGGAGTCCTATACCATCAGGCACGCATACACCCTCCCAACCAACATATAGGATACGCCATTCGGTCGCAAATGGAAGTCTCTTAAATAATTGATCGTGCATCCAACAGGCGGACTCGCTATTTCTACCTCGCGAGTGCATTTGTTGCATTGACCACACGGGGTGCAGTAATGGTTCATTCACAGCAACAAAATAGAGCCATAAAACCGCGACCATTCACTAGCAGCCGCAGGGTAATGTATGGAAAGCAAAGTTTACATTTTATTTTCTATTTCATTCTATCCTATCGATCGATCAAGATCGAAGATGAATGATTCATGGTGGTAAAGTATGTCGGGAGACTAAAAAGATTTATATTTGAAAAATCATTTTGAACGCAAATCTGAAGATCACAAAGCTAAACAGGTATTTTTAATAATTTTAATTTTCGAAATATCATACAAAATACCTAAAAAGCAAATTTGGATACCTACTTGAACTTCGAACAAACTGCTTGACTTTTTGGGTAATTTTTTTAATGTAAAAATACCTAATAGGATCAAAAATTAATTCTCTATATGAAATCCGAAAATCTGATAGTTATAATTTTTGGTAAACGATTCAATTATATTTTCATTACTGTCAATTGCTGTTTTTGGATACAAATTTTACAACGAGTTTTTGTGTTTAGTTTTTTATTTGATATGTTTTAAAATGTGTTGCTTCATATTTGCTTTAACTATTCCGTTGTTTACACGTGAATAAAAAAAAAGCTTGATTTGTTTGTTGATTTGTTGAGCGATGATTTGTTTTTAAAACTTGATAGAACTATTTTCATTGGGTGTCACAGGAGCCCCTGAGTAAGTACCGCACTGCATTTGAATTTCAAGAGATTCAATCTTCAAATTGATTCCCATTCCCACCATTTATCATCAATTCTTTTTTTTTTAATAAAAATATAATAAACATAAATTTTGCAAGTAATTAAAAACTTATTTAGAAAATCATGATTGTTACGGTTACTTTTTACCCAAACTTGTTATGAATAATTGTGATTGTGTGGTTGGTAGTATTCTCTATTATTTGACTTTAATGTTGCGTTAACATTGTTATACTTTATTCTGATATTTTTTTTAATTTTTCAACTATTTGATTGCTTTGTGCTGGTTTTACAATAAGTAATTTTGAAATGAAATTCCATATGCCGTATGATACGAAAATCATCGAGGAATACCTCTGGTTGTCAGATTGTCCGTAATTCCTTTATTTAGCGCAGAACTTCCTTTATTTGGCCAAATATATTTATTATATAAAATGAAAGCAAAAAAAAAAATGCTTCTACGAAACAAAATCCCTGTATAAAAATTCTCGACATGGGAAGAAAACTTCTGCACAGATAAAACATTTAAACTGCGTGTTTAGATGCAATATTTGGAGAAAAATGCAAAGATATGTTTCGTTCCCGTGCTTGGGAAACATTAGAAAAATAGTTTTACTGCCTCTTAGCGAAGGGTCGTCAGCTTCTGCGGTAGTTATCTCACGAAACATGACTCTCCACCCACCAGAGTAGCAATTTTGTGAACCAAAAACAACTAAACGGTATGTAAAATTGTTAGTCTAAATAACGAAAAACTACTAAAAAAACATACATACACACACACACACACACACCACTTGAGTAACATCTTGAGATAATGTAAGTAAGCTCGTCCACACACATTTCTATCAGGCAACACTCCAGTCAGGCAAAGTTAAACGTAACAGCTCGATTCCTAACATTGCGGAATGAACAGCTTGGTTTACCCAACACCACAAGCACTTTTGTGGCATGTATTTTTTTTGTTTTGGTGGCCTAGCCTGCGTCTAAAATGTGATACTGGAAAACACTTTTCCTGAAAGAAGATGGACGGTGGGAAAGACGAAAACCTCTCACACTTGACACGCAATTAGCGGGAAGCGTTTTAGCAGCTTTCAAGCATGCAATCAAGTTGATTCAAACCTCAGGATAGACATAAACATGCGCATATGCCTCGGCTAGTCATGTAAAGAGGAAGGAGTTACGAAATCTTCCGTTTCGCAACCACATTTGACGACCATCTTCTCGAAAGTGGTCCCTGCCAGGAAGGTAGCCTTTGGAACCAAAAATTTATCGCCTCTTTAAGTGAAGCACCTGAAAGTCAGCTTCATAACGTCTGTGAACGTAAACGTCGACGCCTCGGTTTTGGGGCTGCCACCGCTTTTAAGGATTTTATCAAAATTGTTATCAACCAAAGCGACCTTTGCACATGCCCAACGCAGAGTGTGTAGCCATAACGTCCAACGTGGAAGAAAATGCTTCCAGCTAGCAAACAGAAGGCGAGATAATGGCTTGTGTTGCACTCGAGACCCCCGAAGCACACCGAGATAACCATAATTAACAAGACCCACAAGTTTCCTTCGCTGTACACAATCGCTTGTTTGCTTTTCCCGCGCTCTCGGAACACCTGGAGTCCCGGATGTCCCGGAAGTTTGCGTACGGACACGTCCTGATTACACGAGCAACCACCATCGGGTCTCGGGGTGTGTATGATGAACTTCCTCTCGAATGTTGCCAGCAACCATCCTTCGCATCCGCCCTGTCATCTCATGCTTTCCCCGTTCGTACAGTCTCATTTAATTGGGAGCAGCAAACCAACATATAGAAGCAAGTACTTCTTTCAAGACGGTTAGGATTCGCCCTCGCTCAGCATCTAAGAACGTGCATCCTTATACATACGTACAGCATCGACCGGTCGGAAGTTGGCCTCTGATCCCCTCCCATAGCCAAGGTATCGTGATCCAATCGCAGGTCTAAGGTTTCTTTTCGGGAAACCACGCTGTCTTCTAGTACCGAAGCACGGACACCCATTTACGGCGTGGAACAATAAAATCTGACATCTCTCACCCCTTCTAAACTGGCCATCGAACGACGAGAACCGTAGAAAAGAGTCGAACGAAGAGGTAAAATTTATTCCACCTTATCGCTATCGTTTATTTCTACGTCGGATGCACCTCACGTGCATCCGATGCAACTGGCACCCTCAGTCCCTTTTGTGTCATCTCGCTTCTGTTGTGGTTCGGTGCCCCTGTGTCAACATATGCATGTGCGGCAGGCATGAGTGGTGCGATGATACAGGACCAAGATCCGATCCGGACCGTCTTAAGATGCCGACCAAGCAGCGATAACTAGGACAAGCATGACAACAACACGGTGAACTCTTGCACGCTTTTTCCTGGGAAAACTTCCTCGAGAAGAACCGAACCATACTTTCCTCGACACACGGACCTGTCCTTTCAGATAGAAACACTGGAACGTTGGTAATTCCTAGTGCCACGTTCAACATGGAACATTCCTTACTCACTCCGAGCTTTCGGATCTGGGTATGGGTGTTTCGAATCGAATTAAGATAAAGACATGAATTGATTTCTTTAAACTGGAATGTTCGAATGTACGGTAACCATTGCATCACGATGCAATAAAATAAATGGGACAATGCAATCCTCATCCGGATGCAAATTGTGGTGGATCTGGAAAGGGATTTTAAAGATGCCATTCGTGCATTTCGCATGGGACTGTCTCGTATCGGTATCCAGTGACAAAAAGCCAAAGTGCATGGACGGTGGCCATACAAATATGCACATCTGGTGGCATTTACATTCTCACGGTCGCCTGTTGCTGCTTATCAATTTATCAATCAATCGGTTGGCTTAGCACAGGTTAGGGGTTTAGGGTCTTTGGTTCGATGCGGTAAAGGAGTTGCACATAACAACTAGATTGATTTACGACTTTGTAAGGCTTCTAAGCTCAGTGGTTCGAACGTAAAAGTTGAAGTGTACAAAGAATTTATTGAAAGCTTGGAAATACTTACAACTCATTTTTAAACACACTTGCATCAATTGTTTAGGTTCAAAACATTTTGTCAGAGCATTAATTTCTATTATCTGGATTACAAAGTAAAAACTTTTTGTAAACATAGTTATTATTCCTTCGAAAACGTCACTGATCGTCCTTTACAATAAAAGTTTTACTGTAGGTTTTCTTTTAAATGGAAGTTTAAGATCAATCTTTTAGTGAATAATGATGTGAGTTAAATTTACTATTAATCGACTCTGCCATGATTATTAATAATATAAATTTTAAAGTAACTAATCATTAAGATTATCTAAAAAAATCAACTTAAACCTTGAGAAACTTAAAAAGTCACATTTTTGTCAATGCAACTGGATAGCGTGGCGCTTATACTGAATTTTTTTTTTTTTTTGCTCGGTTAGAACGGCCTGGCCGTATCAAGACTTTTTTTTACCACGTAGCAGGATAGTCAGTCCATGCTACGGGGAGACGGTCCGGATGGGATTTGAACCCGGTCCCTGCCGTGTGGACGGGCGCCGTTTTTCACATGCACCACCGGGCCGCCCCACTTATACTGAAATCTAAAAATAGAAAAAAAAATCTTTAAATAAGCTTGAATAAGTAGAATTAAAAATATTTTGAGCTTTATAAGTTATGTATTTATTTAAGAAGAGAATGATAATTAATAAAAGAAAAAAAATGTCATTTTCTAAATCTTGTCGTATTGAAGTACTAAAACAGATTGTTACATATGTCTTTGAATAATAAATATGATTGATTTATGCATTTATAAGTGTTTTTTGTTCAAAAAATTCTCGAATCTCAAGTTAAATAATACGATTACTGGTATTTCTGGTTTCATCTGATAAAATTTCCACACACTCGAACGTAATCCTTCTTTTATTGTCCAGATCCTGGTCGACCTATCTTATCTTCCGCTCGTTGTGCCGCATTGATTGATGGAATTTATGCTTCGTACCAACTATGTCAATGCTATGCAGATCCTTTGCCTAGGAGGCTCATGCGCTACACCAGTCGCCTATGAATCCTTCTGCTGCGGGAAAGTATTCATTTGCTTGCCATTCAACGTTCTGTGCAACAAGCTTAACTAACCGTCTAACGAAGCAACCTGTCAACAGCCCGGTTGGTTGACCTGTTTTCATACTGCTTTCCACAACTCTCTCGTCACCGTAACAGCTCGACTCGTAAAAAGAAAAATCAGCGACAAAAGTTGCACCACACTCGCGTTTCTTCGGGGTGGAAAATGATTGGCACAAATAGAAAGTGTTGGGTTTCAGCGAACTCCACCCCCAAAACGTTTCACCAGTCACGTCTGTGATGTCCTTGTGGCAAAGTTTTGCTGCTCGGCTCATCCACTCCGACCGTGTACGGGTGTGGGAGTGTGTGGTTGTTATTAAGTATAATTTGATTTATTTTCATTACCACAAATGTCAATCACAGTGTCACCTGTTGGTAGAGGAATGTGTTTATGAAGCAGAACTCGTCCGTTCAGCCATTGCACAAAAAAGGAATAAAGAACGAGTGCTTCAACAAGTTTAATCAGCCAGTGGTGTAACTAAAGTGAAAATGATTCTTTGTTTTTGTTCTAAGAAGAACATACAATATTTTGTTTGAAAACACTTCATGTTTCTTCACCAGCTCAAAGCCATAATCATTAAACAGGAATACTCTAGATACTTGTTGAAGCACATGTAAATACAAACAGGGAAACCACAGGAACTTCATACTATACTTCACATCATAACATACACCGCAGCATAAAGCGTAATGACCATTACCTTTACAAGCAGATAAAGAAAAAGCTGCAACTTCTGCTACTAATTCCATGTGATAAGAGAATAATTTCCACCCAGTTTTTCCCTCACAAACTGCACCAAAACCCATCGCAACTCATCAAATTAACAGACTCACTAGTGGCAGGAAACTTGCATCATCGAGTTTTTTCTTTTTTTGCTTTTTAGATTTTTCCTCATACAAACATCTCAATTTTTGGGTGCAATTTTTAAGTGTACTCTTGCGCATCAGTTGGAAGCAAACGGTTTCGGGGAAAATCACTCCAGCACCAGCACACTCAACATGCATTTCAGAACAAACTCCACATCGCGAGGTATGCATTCCCATCTCTCCTTCCCAAGGGTGTGACTGGCAACACTGGCATTAGGCCAACGTATGTTTATTTAGGTACACAATCCCGGCACTCCTATGGGTGGAATGCAGCGAAACGAAATAAGCGGATAAGTTGCGGTGAAAAGCGAAATAAGTGGCAGTGAAGCACGCGAAAAAGCGCCTCCAAATGTTTGCGGTCGACCGCACGGGTGGCTCTAGCGCAAGCCTGCATGTTTAAGTAATTAAATGGAAAATCTCGCTTCTAAGGTACGCTTCTATGTCCCTGTGTGTTTGTGTATTTGTTTGAATGAAGTACCGTGATGTGGGTGGCTTCAAGGTGAGATTTATAATCCACGAGCACAATCCGAATGCGCAAGGAAGTTTTTAATGGCTTAGCATTTTCTATGTAAATCGGTAACAGAAAATGGCTTTAAACATACTTTGCAGCTTTAATGTAAAGTATATAAATGAATTCAATTTAATCACTGATTTTTTTAGTTTAATAAATCTAGAAATATGGGGCGGGCCGGTGGTGCATGTGATAAACGGCGCCCGTCCACACGGCAGGACCGGGTTCAAATACCCTGCTACGTGGTAAAATAAGTCTTGATACGGCCAGGCCGTTCTAACCGAGCAAAAAAAAAACTAGAAATATCAGTATCATCGTATTTAAAAGTTGATTTGAACCTTTATTATAAAGTAATTTAGGCAGTTAAAATCATACTCCGAGATAAATAGAGCAAACCGTTAGAAATTTGTAATAAAAAAAGAAGAAAAATAAATTAAAATACAAATACAGTCAAACCTGCTATAAACTGTCAACCGAAAATGTCGTTCTTATCTTTAGAATTTTCGCAAATTCTATAATTTTCCAACTGTGATATTGATCCTTATTCGATCCTTATCATCAGCGATAAGAGATCTTGAATAAAACACACTCTCGATGATCTCTCTCTAGCCAATTACTTGCGCTATCGGATTAGCCATCGGACAATTTTATACTACCAAATGTAAAAAAACTCGTTAAAAGGGTTATAAGGGAGTTGACTCTATAGTACACAAAATTCGAAAAATTCCACTGTGTTTTTAAAATTTACTCAATATTCTTTCTTATTTTCCTTTTGTTAATTATTTACTTAACCTTAAAAACATGAAAAACGCGCATAAAGCAAAGTACTCAACAGCTTAACAACAAAATTTCATAAAATTTATTCGATGTTCTCTAACCCTCTTCCTTTACTTACTCACATTTTATTTTAAAGTGTTTGCATTGTTTGTTTTTTGACATTGTAATCCCATTGTTGTATTAATTCTATCTGAGCGTTGATGTCCCTCACCGACAATGGCTCAATATTGTTATGATCAAATAGTTCCACCTGCAACACATCGGTACATCTATTAACACTATTTGGGAATGTTAACAGGTCCATCGTCACACGTAATCGAAGAACTTGTATCAGCATCCGATGATCCGGCGCCAAGGTGCGCTTATAGTTTCTGAGAGTCTTCGCAATAAGAAGCAGAGCACTTTCGCGGCGCCCAGTAACGTACGCTTGCAGACACAACCCATACGTCAGATTGCCCTGAGCAAGCGAAATCGACAAATTCCTTGAACCATACAACTGCTTGAAGATTTGCTGAGCGTCCGCGTACACAATCACACTTTCGCCGACCTTATTGCACGCAAGCCAAAGAATGGCCAGATCTTCCAACGTTTCAGCGTACAGAGCACTCACTCGTCCGTAATTTTGCACAACTAAACCGATCGCTAGTTTCAGTATGAATGCGGCTTTTGTATACATTCGAAGGCCTAAACAAGCGCGAACAAGCTGCCGAAGAACATCGATAACAAGCCGACTAGGAGATCGTTGACTGATTCTGTTCAACGATTCCATACCGCACAGGTAACTGAGTTGAACGTAAGAATCCTCAAAGTGGTATAGCGAAAACGAATGGAAAACTGCGATCTGGAGATCGTGCAAGCTTTGTAGTTCGTTTTCTTTGCCGGGAATTCCATGGGCAAAATTCGCAAGCCATGTTACTTTAGGCAGCATTTGTTGTATCAGTTCGTATGTTTTGCTGGCGTTGATCAGTTTTCCGGCAAGTGTTTGAGCTCGCATCAGCTGGCGCAGCACGGGGAGTTCTTCCTCCCTACCAAAACGGGCAAGTTGTAGGGCAAGTTGAAGTATACCGATTGCTTCCACGGTCCAACCAGTCTCGATCAGGAAGGTTCCTATTCGTAGCCCACATCTGTAATCCAGCCGGGAATAACCACCGGGACGAATCTTTTCCTCTGCTAGCTTCTTGTACTGACGGAACAGTTGGATCGGTACAGATTTTTTGACACTATGCAACCATTGCAAACATTGTACCAGCGGGGTTAGATCACCGGACAGACATCTGATAAAGTCACTGACTAGTAGTGGATCGGAAAGAATCTGCAGCTGAACATCCACCAGGCTAGGGTAGTCACACATTTCGGCTAACAAGTCTAGCCGTGTGCCTAAAGGTAACTCGTCTACTGCAGCTCTGTAATTCGGGCATCGCGGGTTATTGGAAAAGTTCCTTGTGATAGCTTCTATTGCTAGCCGGTACAGTGGCTTACTGTTTTGCAGCAAGCAAGTACTGTTTGCTCCCATATGAATATCATTAAGTGGCCAGTACTTAGCCATATGATACATGGCAGGTAGTGTCGAATTATTATAACACAGTTATCACTATTTTCGCTTTTATCTTCCACAAAATAGATGTTACCAGGCAAAAAAAATCTCTTATTTTTTCAAACACTATACACACACGTTACTCTTGCATCGTTCGGTGATGTGTTACTTTCAAAACCTTTCATTCTGTTACCCTTAAGCAGGAGCTTGTTCTTCCCCGAACGACAACCACATACTGACAGCAGTGAAGCAGAACTTATTTGTGGCAGTCGCAAGATGTGATAAATATTTTTCCACCTACGAGATGAAGTATTCAACCTTTTCCGTTCTTTTATGAGGGACAAAAAAGAAAATAATAAAGCGAAAACAGAAACAGAACAATTCGGTCATTGTAAGGGTTTTCCTAACAAGTTGCAGAGTTATGTTTATTCAATGTTTTTGGAGAGAATAAAAATATAACAGGTACGATGGCAAATATCAACATACCTGCAGAAGCTCGAGTAGCTTCAAAGTTTGTTTAAATAACATAAAACAAACGATTTATAATGTTAGAATTTTGTTTAAGATCTGTGTAGTTAAACATTGTAATAGATAAACAATATAATATAATAGTTTTACTAAAATAAGCGAACGAAAAATTGAGGTTACTTTATTTGCTTAGAGTGCTAATAAAGGTTTTCTCATGGGAGAACCCATGATGCAAACTCTAATCACTCCGATACGTCAATAAAGCAATGAGCTAATATACCGAATAATTCCCAAAAAGGATCTTATGTCTTCCCTTATGACCTTCAGCTGAGAGCCATGGTCGCAATCGTTATGGAACATGCACAAAAAGGGGTGAAACATTAATCCAAACGCCTACACCATATCTTTTTCATAACATGGTCCAATCTCTGATGGAAGGTTCAAGCATCCAAGCAAAATGGGCAAGGGGCACAAAGAAAAAGCCAGCGGACATGTACCTGGGTATGAGAACAAAATCAACATTGGTATGGATTTTTACATAAGACAGGTAACAGGTCTGATGTTGTTTGGCTAGAGCAACACAGAGGTAACAAAAGAGAAAAGGGGCCTATATAACTGAAAATGGCAATCGCAACCTTATTCTTAGCGTCCCGAGGGTGTACACGGTGAAAGAGATTCATTAGCAGATAATCGGAGCGAATGCCGTTTTTCAGATCGAAAAAGGGAAAAGGGATAGATCTAGTGCGAAACCAGCAGAGGTAGCAATTTGCGTCCTGGGTCTACTGTTCCCTCAAGGTGTGTACCTTTGCTCACACCTAATTAACACGCATATTTGCTGGGATCTTGACAGGAATGGAAAGCCTCCAGCCATAACTCACACAAATTTTGATCCTTAATTTCCCTACTGACGCGATGGATTGTATAAAAATCAAGGTAGACATGTAATTTGTTGTATGCGTTGAAACTTTAAGGAAGCTTCTGTTCTCCGTAACTCCTTCTTTTTATCGTTTGAATGAAATTTGTACACTCTGTTACATTATTTCCAAGAAGCAATTAAGATGTACAAAAATGCATCAGTTTATCGATCGGAAAACCGGCAAAACAAACTCCCTCAACAATAGGCCATTTCTAAAGCTGTCCTTACTAGCGACAATAAAGCGACTAATCTTTAAACGAAAATTGATCAAAGCAATATCAACCACCGGAACATGATTTGAAAAGAAGGAGATGACCTACTTTGCCCGGGAGTTATTCAAAGCATCCAGCACATCAAAAGCGGAAACGTATAATCGAAAGAGCGAAGCGACAGCTCAAACTCAAACAAGTGAAGCAAAACAACAACGAAAAAAAAACAACTAAGAACACGTTATTTCTGCCTCAACTTGTCGTCCGGTGCTTCTTTGCCCCTGGTACACTGGTAAATCTCTATAGCCTGATAGGCACGTGCACACCACAATCGATGATCTTTACAGAATACACGTTTTGCTTTTCATCGTCACAAGCTTTTCGCATAAGGCTCGATACCGGATAGAATTTGGATCAACCACCTTCAAGAACAGCCAGTCCATTGTTTTGAGTTTAAATTGAATTTCGTTCATCAGACAGTTCGCACCATCCCCGTAATATACACGCTTCAGTTAGGTGGACTTCAATGCGCAGCTGATATATGTACCACCTTTACGTATCATCTGAATATGTGCCGCAAAATTTTTCCACCAGAAATCTGGTCGTGATTCTTGTATCCCCTCATTTTTTTCGTTTTAGTGCAAATCAATTGTATTTGGAAACAAAAATCTGTACAAAAAATGTTTGATATACTATTTAAACTACATTTCTACCTACCTTCACACATTTTGAACTCTTTAACATACAATTCGATTCGTAAAAAATGGATTCATTTCTTTCCCCATTTCACTACCAAATTCACTAATCTTATCGTTGCTTTCCCCTTTCTTTATCGTAAAAACATCATTCGTAAGCGGATTTGGAAGTGATGTAACTTTTTGACAGCTTGCCAGCGCCCGAAAGCGCTGCAAGCCAAATGCATTCGCTGTGATGGGCTTTCGGTTAGAGCGGAATGACAAGCACTGGCGTCATCGTGGCGCATTGCCTGTTCGCCAATTCTATTGCTAGTGGTGAAACCCATCGTCCTCGTTTTGCTGGGTAGGCTTTCCGTGTAGCCAATTTCTCGTTAGTCGATTTGATTGATGCAAATAAGCGGATTTGCTTCGGTTGGCTTCGTACGCGACGTGGAAAACCCATCCTAACAAAGCATGTACTGAGTGAAATAAAGACAAAATGGCATAATTTCAATGTCAAAGCACGACGTTTTGGGTCTTGATTGGGATTTTACTGCAACACTTTAAGCAAGTAAACTTCTGTTAAGAAGAAGAAAAAATAACATTTTTTATAAAAAAACCTAATGTTCATGCAAATAAGATTATTGTAATTTATTTAAAATAAATAATTTAATTGTTTTAAACAAACAACAAACAAGCAACAAAAAATCAAATTCACTTACTCTTGTTTTTTTCATTTTAAATTAAAGATAATTAAAAAGCAAGGCGAAAATACATGGAAACATTTAATTATATCAGGATACATTCAGGAAATAAAACAATAAATTTTCCAACCAAGTGGTAATTTTCAACCTTACACCGGAAAGCAATAAAATGTCTAGGTTGAATAATATTGTACCACAAAATCAACAATCGAAAAACACAGAAGTTAACAATAAACATACATTCCACACGAAAGCCATCCTCATCCCAAAACGCTTACACTAAGGACCGAATAGCTCCGCCGTTTGGTGGTTGTGGGGACGCTCACCTGTAATAAAAACATGAATAAAAAGTCAAAAATTAGCACCAGACAGAAAGAACAGGCTGATCGAAGGTTGCTTCATTTGAAATTTAAATACCCGAAACTACTTCGAGCAGACCGAAGGGAGACTTACAAGTATTGCGCTGGTTAATTCGACCAGCAATATATTACAGGCAAAGCACGAAGCAAAAACAAATTCCCCAACGATGGATCTTGTGTAAAATAATGTCCTAATTTAACGCAACGCAGAACCCAAAAGTAGTTCACGTGACGGCTCCACGGCTGGAACAGTGTAACCCCTCATTTTCGGTGCAGAATTCTTGTCCAAATCGTCGTGAAATAAAATAAAGGAGCAAAACCCCCCCCGGGGTGGAATAATCAACGAAACAACGAATGAAGCACCGAACACGAAACTTTGTCACTTTGTAAAACGGGAAAACTCATTGAAAGCTTTTTTGGGGTGTAGTTTATGGGGATCTGGCTCGACTTTCTTTCACCTTGTTTTATGTTTGTTGCGCTCGTTGCTTTCATGGTTGGGTATGCTTCATGCTTCGTGGGAAAAGTATTTGAAAATCGATTTTCTATTTTCTTAGCATTAGTTTGGGTGACTGCAAAAGTTCCAGACTAGTGATGGGTTCTCGGAATCGCACCCACGGCTCCGAACCGCTTCCGAGCATAGCAACTCCGGCTCCGATTCCGGCTAGGTTAAAACCACGATTCCGCCCGGAGCCGCCCGGAGCCGTCCGGAGCCGTCCGGAATCGTCGGAATCGTCCGGAGCCGTCCGGAACCGTCCGGAGCCGTCCGGAGCCGTCCGGAGCCGTCGGAATCGTCGGAATCGTCCGGAGCCGTCCGGAACCGTCCGGAGCCGCCTAGTCGGCAGCCGGAGCCGTCGGAATCGTCGGAATCGTCGGAGCCGTCCGGAATCGTCCGGAGCCGTCCGGAGCCGTCCGGAGCCGCTAGTTATTGCTAGCGCTTTTTTTTTATTTTTTTAAATAAAGATTGCTTTATTTTTTTTATTTTTATCAGATTATATAAAATTTGCTGATAGTGCAATAATCTAGGTTATATCATAGCCAACTAGCGGCTCCGACGGCTCCGGACGGCTCCGACGGCTCCGGACGGCTCCGGACGGCTCCGACGATTCCGACGATTCCGACGGCTCCGGCTGCCGACTAGGCGGCTCCGGACGGCTCCGGACGGTTCCGGACGATTCCGACGATTCCGGACGGCTCCGACGATTCCGACGGCTCCGGCTGCCGACTAGGCGGTTCCGGACGGTTCCGGACGATTCCGGACGATTCCGACGATTCCGACGATTCCGGACGGCTTCGACGATTCCGACGGCTCCGGCTGCCGACTAGGCGTCTCCGGACGGCTCCGGACGGCTCCGGGCGGTTCCGGACGGTTCCGAATTTGGAGTACTGCACCTACCTTCCGGAGCCGCTTCCAAAATTTATGGAGTCATTCGGAAGCGATTCCGTTTTTTTGTCGGATTTACCCATCACTATTCCAGACCCTAAATAGAAATACAAAACATGAAGGACACAGTGACAGGGCTGCGGAAATCAATTTTTATCTTCCACACGGTCTTTGTCAAATAGGTTGGCGTCAACTTTTTTCAACTCCTTGCTTTTCCAACCTTTTTCCGTTTTGTGACGCCTCCTTTCTACGATACAATGATGGTGATGTAGAAGGTAACTGAAAAATTGGTTAAAAATTATTAACATTGAGACAAAACGACGACCAAACGAGATGATCGCTTCTCAACGAAATTGGATAGTCTTGCTGCGTCTGTTACGGTGCCAGACAGGCGACTCTGTACGTACCTACGGAGAGACCAATCAACTGGTAAACATAATAATTTTCGATCATTTGTGAATGCATAAATAAACGGATCGAAAATGGTAAAAGGCCCACTGTTGGGCAACTGTTACTGTGAACCATGATGATGATGATGATGCGAAACAGGATGATGTCCAAAATAAAGTTTAAAAGAAAACATCCACGATCAATGACATGCACAAAAAGCGAGCCATTCCGCGCGAAAGCCTTTTTCGTTACGGTTTATGCACGAGAGGGCAGAAAGGATGGAAAAATTCAATTTGATGAAAATGTTCCTTCGTTTTACACCGGCGTGCCCATTAGCGTTTTGCACCAACGAACCATTTCGGAACGATGAGTTCAGTTCACTCTCTTTTCCGGATTCATGCCCGGCTGCTCATTTCGCTGTTTTTCCAATGGAAATGTATCTGCCCTGAGGGAAGGCAAGACAAAAAAAGGTATTAGCCTACGTGCAACGATGTGATCGGAAATGAGAGTTTGCAATATGATGCAACAAACTTTGATGGAAAAGATGATTAACAAAAGTAGAACATTTAATTAGTTTCCCTTTACCAGAACGAACATTCTGAAGCATTTGTTTGTTAAAAATGTTTTGTGAAACACATACAGGTTTGATCATTTGTATGTAATTCGCATTATAAAAAATGTGCCTTTTTTTAAATTCCACATAACTAATAAAACATAAAAAAATGGTGAAAATGATTTTGGTTCCTGAAATTTTCCGTATAATAAAATACTTTTAACAAATACCAACTTTATTTCCTACTTTTTGTTAGTTGCATGAAAAATTTTCAGCGATATACCGAGCAAATCGTGCAAATATTTATTAAATATTTCTCGCCTGTCTAGGCTCACCAGTGACATTTTTTTCTCTTGAGTGTACTGTTTGGCTGGTAGGATTGGAAATTTGTGGGATTTTGGTTCCCCGCTCTGATAAATATTTTTGCAAACCAATCGGCAATATCAATCGCATTCGAAACGCGGGAACATTCCAACGCCAGGATGACGATTGATGAATTTCGTATTTCCACACCACTGTTTATTTATTAATTCCCAATCAAATGGTACGAACGTTTAATAAAATTAACAACATTCCGACGGGGATTGGTGTACGAAGAACGTAATAAAGCCGTTAGCGTGAAATTAAAGTGTGATACGATTTGTTTTGTTTCCATCAATTTCAAAATAAAATGGGTTTGTTCACTGTTACGAAATAGGAAACGAAAAACATAAGTCAAATTTTAAATTTTGGAGAAATATGCAACAAATTAAATGTGCATGTATTATTTTTTTTTAATTTCGTCATTTAAAATGTCTCTCTTCTTGGCTTTTAACGACCTTACAGGTCACGCCGGCCATTTCTGGCTTACTAGACTTATTTTTACCACGTAGCCGGATAGTCAGTCCTTGCTACGGGGGGACGGTCCGGATGGGATTTGAACCCGGTCCGGCCGTGTGGACTGGCGCCGTTTATCACATGCACCATTGGGCCGCCCCCATTTAAAATGTATACAATTTAAATAGGTGGTAAACAATTATTTTATTTCATTGTTTAGGGAAAACTTCAATATAATTAAACACTAAAAAATATTTTATCAACAATTTTTTACACATTTATAACTTATTATGAAATAGATCATAAGTACCTAAACTTCCTGTATAAGTACCTACACTGCCTAAAGCACCTCAAACACATAATTTAGTACGTAAAGCGAAATAAATAACCTTACGTAGCAGATTTAGTGATAAATAGAAATTTGAGAATTTGAAAATAACAAATACGCCTAAAAGTATGCAAATAAATTCATTTATGCTTGTTTAAATGTGGATTTTAAATTATGGCTATAATTATAGTACAGGTATTCAGAATAACTTTTGTTGCATTTGTTTTGTAATTTCCTTTTGAAAAAATTAACCCTTTCTTAGATCGTTTTCTTGTTTACCAATAATTGCTTTCGTTCTGAATGAAAAACATTGTGGATCTAAAAACCCAACATTACTTTTTTATAATTGAAGCATTCAACTGGAATTTTATTTTGAACGCCTGAAGAATTAAAGGTCTTAGTTTATCATAACTGATTGCAGTAGTAAGCGTTTGGTGACGATGTTACTTCACCTCAAACCGTAGCAAAATCACACTTAGACGAATCTCAAGTTAAGTGATCCACAAACGAATCCATTTGACACCTAATTAGCAATCGTTCGTGCAGAAAGAAAACCCGTTCTGGTTTGGCTTACTATCGCAATCGTCCAGCAGTAGACAGTAATGAAAAAAACCGACAGAGCAAATGCCTGCACGACCTTTACAAGGGTTGTCAATCGTCTAGTCCAAAGTGGACGAAAAAAGCCCCATGTTGCGAACGCATACTAAAGAACATTTTCGGACCAATGACAAAGAACACTCGCGGAACCCTTTTCAAATGCGTTAAAGGACTGTTAAACCGAGAGAAGAAAAAAATATATTGGCCAGAATTGTGGGATAAACTTTTGGTGCTGCTGCTTACAAAATCATCATGCAGCAATATTCACTTCACTTCACCAGCATGTTAAAACGTAACCAAAACAAATAACTTTTCCAAAAATTTCCCACGTGCAAAAGTGGAATGTGAAGCGAACGGGAAAAAGTTTGATAATAAAATCCTGACCATAGCCGAAGCGCGTACTTTGCACTCGCAGCAAAGTAAAGTCGAATCGTTCGTGCAGGATGAAGAACGAAAGAGAAAAAAGTATCTCCAGCAAGTTCAGACCGTTCGTTGAATAAATACGAAATGCAAACTCTACTAGGTACAGCGTCCAAAAACCTTGGCGCTTGGTCCTTGCACGATGTCCGTTTATTGCACTCGAGCAGGCCTCTGACCAGCGGCCGGAAAATGGAGCAAAATTCACATCTCGTCTGATGTTTTGCCATTGCGCGTCCGGCACCGACTAGTGTCACTGCCCTTGTTGGTGTGCGTTTGTGTTTGCATGTCACTGCCGCTTGTGCACCATTATCGTTTGTGCCGCAAATAAACGCAGCAAAGAAATGCATCAGCGATTCTGTACACATTCACCAAAATAAAATAAAAAAAACACTCTAAAAAATCTCTCTGAATGAACGTTTACAAAGAACGGTGCAAATACAGACGCTCTGTGATGAAGAACAGAAACTTTAAAAACGAAAAAAAAACGTTAAAACATACTGGTTGCTATTGGATGCAACGAGCGCAAAATGCGGGTCTTGCAGTCTCGTACAGTGACATGGACGTATATCCGGAAATGGAGTATCTGACTCGAAAAGTTCCTCTGATCTTTTACCCAGGTACACACGTTCGTCGACATGAAAAAAAGCTTCAACAATGTCTTAACAAGAAAATATAACTATATGCGTTCATTAAGACTAATTTTTGAGTTATGGTTTTTTTTGCAATACGCAATGATTTGCTGAAGGAACATGGTCTTTTGATCTTTCTCGTAATGTTTATTTCCCAATACTATCAATATTATATTTCATGACTTAAGCCTCTTTAGTTATGCTCTGTGAAAATTCCCTTCTGCGAACCGCTGAGATCGGTGAACGGTGAAAATGCTAATTTAAAGAACATATAATATTTCTGATTCAAATGCACTTAAAGTGATCGTCACACGAAATCGTAAAGACCCTCATTTTATAAGTGATCTAACGATACCGTAATAAGACGCCCCAAATGATGTTTGAGTTTTCCCAACCGTTCCATTAGTCTCACCATTTCCTTTATTCCATCAGGAAAAAGGCTTTGAAAAAAAGTTCCAGCTGAATCTAAACTGCGTACGTTTCGTCGCACTTTATCCACTAGGAAAAACAGAACAGGGGTTTCAGAAAAAACGGACACAGTTGCAGAAAACTTTGTCCCTAGCTAGAATCGACAACAAACTGTACATTTGAATATTTTTTTTATACATTTTACCACTCTCTTTCCGTTTTATGTTTTGCTCTTCCCATACGATCTCTCGACCCGGCACAAAAAAACGATTCCATTCATCAGGCCATAAAAAGGAAGGAATTAAAAATGCAAATTTCATCACCCCAGCATTTTCTACATTTTAATAAGTTTTTCACTTGAACATGGGAGAGAATGTACAGATCCTGCATCAGAAAATGCATTAGTACCATAACGGAAACCATAAACGCACATTGTCGGCAGGAGGTTTTCCTTTGCGTGATGATGTGCCTGCTGATTCCGATGGCGTCTGGTACCGGCATCATTTTACTCAGCAAGAAGATTTTATTCCTGTTATAAATACCACACAATGCAAAGAACGGTTAGTCGTGTTGGTTATTGTAGCACATTTCTATGAACATTTGCATGCATCGCACAACGATTTAGCAGATACAGCAGTAGCATGATGGTAGGGAAACATTTGCCGACACATGTATAGTTTTTGTTTAGAAAGTTCTTTTTTGTGCAAAATATAGCACACTAAAACCAACAACCTTGTTGATTCCGAAAAAATAAATTAATTAATTTAAAAATTGAAAAATCAAACACTTAACGTTCCTTAACACTTAACGTAACATTTGAGGAACAAATAAATGCATGTTTTGCGACGTATGTAACTTAAATATAGTGAACCGTTATCTGACATTTCTTACTTTAGCTAAAGGATTATATAAAAAAAACTTAAAATCAAAACTACCAATATGACGACGAATGCATGAAAGAAGTATCTTTTTAAAGATAAATTGGGAACGGAAAAAGATATTCAAACGAACATGTAAAAGTATTGACCACTTTGCCTTGCCTCTTTCATGTGTACTTCTTTCGATTCCCATAGTCACTTAAAACGATCCGATGGCCGGAACAAGGCTACCACAAAATTTCACTTCTTCAAAACTACTAAGCCGATGTTTTTAGCCTAGATGGAGCAGGCGATTTGAACAATTTTTAAATCAAAGTTATTTCACTGTTTTGGCCATAACAGCAGTAAACGAACTGATGGAACTGTCACATTTTCACAGTATAAAGGTAACCAGTGTATATTATGGATGGATTAACCGACCAATAGATGGCAGAATATTCCGTTGAAAATTTATGCCATTTTCTTGCAATAAATAACTGAAAAATATTTTAATATTGATTTTAATTGTATCCTCACTATGTTAATATTCCTAATGCTAATAGACCACATCCACGTACAGTAAACGCTCCTTAAACTTGTAAAAGCTTCTCTGAGACGAACATTTTTCACAGTCCCTTAATTATTTATATATTTA
This sequence comes from Anopheles funestus, assembly GCF_943734845.2. Lineage (NCBI taxonomy): Eukaryota > Metazoa > Arthropoda > Insecta > Diptera > Culicidae > Anopheles > Anopheles funestus. Next base: position 51,841,269 of record NC_064599.1, read on the forward strand.
TTATTTCACGTTTCTTTAAGATGAAAAGTCTTGGTGTAACTTTCGGAAGAGGGCAACACTAAAAGCACACGTTTTGGTTGGTTTTTTCACTTTATATTTAGCACAGTAGGCTGAGCTAACAAAATTGTGATCGACCTAGTGTGCTCGTTGTCAGTCTACTGATCACTTCGTCCTCACGCGAGGTCCTCATCACTTCCCTATCTACACGCGGTCTTTACCGGATCCTAACAATGCGTTTATTGCCCATGCGTTTACATTAACGCAGGCGTTACATGACTGGGCTACGCACCCAGGCGACAATTCTGTCGCAACACTTGGGATCTGAATTATCTAAGCTGAGTGATGTAATATGTATATACCAATATTCCCTAAAACGGAATTGCTTTGATATTCTTCATTGACAGCTCGTCTTCGATTATAGAACATGAAACAACAAATGTTGCTTGGACATGGGAATCCTTAAAAGTGTATCAATTTCTAAATGTTGAAATGTTTCCCAAGATAACAGTTCCTTCGGTTTGTATTTATGAGAAAACTAAATGAAATTTCACCGTTTCTTAGATTCAAGAATAAACAATTTTTTAAATGGTAAGCAAATAATTTATTTCCATTTCTTTGACTTATTTGTACCTTTATTTCTATACTGAATTTAAAGTTGTTATGGTAGTAACTCTTTACTTATAATGTTGTTAGTGTTAGAGGAAATTTCAAATACATAATTCACAATACGTTCCAAATATGGGTTTTATGTTGACTTGTTTGAGGGAATACAAAATCCTCAAAATCTATTTTTCAACTCCTGCCAATTGTTCTATATTTTTCGTAAGCTATTTCATTTTCTAATTATACTTCGGTACATAAAACATTTGTGTTTAAAATTTTCAATGTCTTTACACTCGTCAGATTTATCTGAAATTTTCAATTGCTTATTATTCTAGGCCTCGTTTTGTTGTAGCTTCGCATGCGCTAAATAATAATATAATATAGTATTCATATTATTGGAGTTTTGAATTATTGTTAATTTCGAATTGATAATGTATTTTGTATATAATTATTGTATTATTCTGTTTTGTTTCGTTTTTTGCTTTTATGGTTACCTGAAAGTTTATGTATTGCTCATAAATATTGAACCGCTTTTGCAAAAAAGTTGAAACTAAACCTAACAGTTGGAATAGTATTTCAATAATTTAAACTTAACAATTCAAATAAGAAAAAAACTTATAAACCACTGTATATCATTGCTTTTAGATTGAATTCGACCATGTTGCAATCCTACCTGATCTGATTTCTCAACCTACGGCAACTGTAAAACATTCACCTATAAATTAAGATATTTGATAACAGTTTTAGTGCCAGTAGTATGAAGAGCAGAACATCCGACACGTCAGCAACGGTTCGAGCATGCAATAATTCGTACAAAAAGCGACACAACTACCACTCACATCGTCATCATCGCCATCAGAATCAATTAGGAATGTTTTACTAACCGCCATAAACAACGTTCTACTTTATGGGCGCAGGCACGCAGACCACCAGCCCCAATTTGGGTTTTGTTCACCGAGTAGTTAAATCGATCTAATACTGGTTGGTCGCGGTGTGTCTTAAAAACTGTTAGCCAAACAATTTCCTCTATTTTAATAAACGATCGATAACCCTAGGAGGCCTAAATTCATCGCGCAAACCCTGTCACAGCTGGCGGTGTGCTATACCCAGGCGAATGTTTCAAGTATAAAGATCGATAAAATTCACACCTTGTGTTTGGAGGCTCCTGAATTAACGTAAAAATGTGTAACAAAACAACACCCTTAGCAAAAAAACCTTCACCTATCATCACAAACATAGCACCGGCTGGCCAACATGAAACATGGAAGTGTCCAACTTTATTGGATGGAATATTTTTCCCTATTTCCAGGTCTACTTGAAGTACGCGTTTCTTTACTTTCCTTTGCTACTTTCAGCACAAAATTCCTATCCTATTTACAATGTTTTGAAACTGCCGGGCTATTTGAACACCCTCCAAAGAAAAACACGAAACTCCTGTACTTGGGTAACATCAGCAGTGCGCAGCTGGTTGGCCAACCTTCCGTATCGTTGTTTCCTTTAATGAAGGTGTTAATTTGCAAATTAATTTTCATGAGATGGAATAAGTTTGCTTCCGCAAACGCAAAGCCAACGAAGTTCATCGGTTTGGATGAATATGTTTATCCGCACTTTCGTGAAGCAAAATATTATCTTCGCATGCAACAGCCCAAAACAAGAATTAGTGAAACCTTGCTGGACCGAAAGTTTCACACAAAACCGTCCACCGACGAATACCGAGACATGCAAATCGTGTGATCAGTGGGTTTATCACTACTTGCAGCAATGTACACCAGGCCTGCAATCTTTGGCTTCCGTGCCTCGGCTCCGTGCGCAATATACCTTTCATCAGGATCAACTATCTTGAGCCGTACGCTGGCGAACGTGAAGAACTTTTTAAGCCTTGCATGCCTTGCATTTTCCTTTATCCCAAGCACCACAACGTGTGTCATGGAGAACTTTGCCGTGGTACTTTGGTGTGCGTGCACCTTAAACGAGCAACTTTATCCGGAAGTTTGAAGTTTCTTATGCAAAGAATCACAATTCGTTAGGGCTGTGTGGCGATCGCCTAGATGCGTTATGAAAACAACGCAACCATAGCTAGGACATACGATGATCTCAATAAGTTGCTCTATTGAGGTAATTTTTTTCCGTTCTATTCTTCCCCACTATGGTAATAGCAAATAAAGATAAAATCTAGAGCATTTTATAATTAAATGAGTGCAGAAAGCAAAAAAAAAAAAAAAATATTGCCTAGCAAACCAGCAAACATAATTTGTTGGGTTGATTTTAAAGTTATTTGGTAAGACTTGATTTTATTCTCAACCAACCTTTGAGCAAGATGGTACATAACGAAAGACTAATCAATTTCCTTTTAGAAATGTTTAAAACCCAAAGTAAAATTCGTACATGAAAGTACATTACTTTGCTGTCTTTGGGAGTATTACGACTGCATGACGGCATGATTTACCATTTTTGGCTTGACGATTTAAACTAAAACTTGAATTTACGACCGCTCAATTGTATAAACTAATTCAGCTTCAAATTCTTCGTATTCGTATTCGTATAGAAGATTGATTATAATTCTTTGAACGTCTTAACCCAGATACTAAATTCCGTTTGGGTGAAATTAAGTGCACATTGGATTTTTAATTATTGAGAATATATTGTACATTCTTATTAAGGACAGCGTACCATTATGAAATTCAACTACACGAAAACGCAATTGATTGCATCGTGTTATACACCCATACCAGGACAGCTGCTCTAAAACGCTTCCAAGTGCTTCCATGCCGAATATTAACCACAACCATTCCTGTTTGCACTACTCGCAGAAGGACAATTACCGTGGAATCTCATTACAGAGGACAAAAACACGCTACACGACCATCCCAAGAACGCAGCATCCATCGAGACAAGCAAAAGCGCAGTACAATCGAAACTTGGAATTGGTAAAGGTGGAAGACCCACCGGGAACAGTACCAACTGTGGAAAATCCAATCAACCGTACCGGAAAGGTGTGACACAGGCTCTTATGTACGCGGTTCGCTGAGTAACTCCCCGATGAGAATCCACCGTGCCAAGCCACCCATTGTCATGCTTTGACCCCGAATATCGAAAAACAACATCGAGGCATGCGTGTAGCAAGGAGTGAAAATTTATCACATCATCCAACCAGTTTCAGTTCCCATAAGCACACAGCTCGTACATCTTCCAGGATCTGCACATACCCATACACGCACGTGCCCCACGGCATGTGGACAGTGGGTCGCGTAAAGGGAATCTGTAGCTTTGGGAAAATGTAACCGTGTCTTATTTTTTTTGCTATGTTTCATCTCACGCACACGGAATTCGGACACGCTTGGTAGGATTGAATAACCCGAGGCCGTACACAACATTCACACCGGGCTACTCTGGTTCACGAAATGGTTCAATGAGTTGGAAAATTGAAAAAAAGAATCCTTTCCAACCATCGCCATCTCCAGCAGCATCGAACACATTTGCCCACACATTCACGCATGATTGTGTCGAATCTTCATCACGCGACCGCTGACACATTCGCTTCCGAAAAGGTACCATCGTCAATACTTTTTCGGCTCCCACGCTATAACACACAAAACCCCTTACTTTTTAAGGTATGTGGATGACTACAAGCATCAGACTGCGTTCTCTGGGCACCATGGGAAAAGATTGGGATTGGGGATAGAGATATATGGACATACACACACACAAGCCTTTGCCCATGCGAAGGAAATGAAGGATCACGGTGGATTCAATTACTACGTGCCTAGATCGCAAGAAGCAGCATCGCATTATGCACACCTAGTTGGTGGACTTTGTAGAGATTTTAAAAGTCATTGGAACTGAACACGGTCAAATCGTTGCTTACTTCCCAAGGAACCTACGGATGGTCCTTAGATGCTAATGAAATACGTCATAAAACGTGACCATTAAAAAGCGAGCAGCTAAGCTAATCTCACGTTTCGCGCGTTGGACCTAACCTAACACATATTAGGAGCAGTGGAAAGACCCTAAAGAACGTGCTATCTCTGCGGTATCCACCACCAGTTACGCATTATGGTAAAGAGAGAAGATTAGCGTGAAGGTATTTCACCCTGCAAATCCCATTTACCATCCGTCATCCGGTGTCGATGATTTAGCCCGATGGTGTGTTCCTCCTTTTGAGGTTACATACGGTACGTGTGTAACCTTGCGTAACCGCAAAACCAACAAGGAATTAGCGAAGAGCATTTTGTTTCTCCACATTACCGGCCGGTCATGTTTCTTTTTTTTTTTTTGTTGTCGTTAAAAAGGTCCCTTGCCCAGGTACGTTCAGCCACAATGGATCACTTATGGTTCTTCCGGGGATATATGCAAAACTGTAAAGCCTTCTCCAAAACGAGTCACGGAAGCTTGGGTTCGCAGTGCAATACATTCCAGTGCCCATTTCGCATCCATTTTCATTATCCGTGTGCTGATGCGGAAACATCCCAAAAAACAAACAACCAGCGCTACAGCGTCCCTAACGACTTCCATTTGGGTGGATTAATGGGGCCACCCTAATTTTTTCCACTTTTTTTTGTTCCATCTAGTACCACAACTTGCTTTTAGTTTTGCATTTTCTAGTTGTTGGTGCGTGTGTGTTTGTATGTTCCTTTTCTACCAGGCCAAAGAACTGCTAGTGGCCATAGAACATACGACACGATGTAACAAACCGAATACAACTATAGAAGAATTACATTCAGTCAGAAATAGCGATGTACACACCTCAGCTGAAGCAGATCTACCAGGTGCAGAAGCAGCCATATGGTTGTGTGTGTGTGTGTGTGTGTGTGTACACATGCTTTAGAAACGCAGCTCAACAGCCCAATGCAACATGGTGACGAACAGAGGCGCGAGTGAGTTATACATTACACGTATTTACGTTGACAACCTGTCAGCGGTAAGCCGTCCATCAAACGGTACAAGTCGGCAAAGTTTTCTCCGTTTGACTGGGCGTGCAAACACAAGATGATGCGTCTTACGTACGAGTGTACGCTTCGTTTGACTGTGTGCTGTGGATTTGTTAGTTGCATTCAGCTGTTTGCTACCATTTTGTCAGCTGGAAATATAGAAAAGTTTTAAAAAAATCTTTCTTTACGCTTGCGGCGCCACTTCCATCGCATGCAAACGAAGGCTTATTTCACATCAGGTGGTAGTGTTACACAACGAAATTGATCTGGTTGTCAGTATACTCGAAATGTGTCGAATGTACTTTTTAAAAAGGAAAGTAAACATTTTGTAGTATGTTAACAGTTTGCACATTGTCCTTCATTTATTTCAAAATGTAAACATTTGTGGTTGCAAAACGCCTTTAAGTATGCAAAATGAATAGCTTTAGTGGTTGTGGATTGTGTTTTAACCTCTGTGTTAATTTATTAAAATAGTTTGAGAAATAGTTTACTTTATAGAAAATGGAAAAAGACATATACGATAAACTAGTAAAGACAAGTAATATTTATTTTACCACTATAAAGGATCCACAAAATATTTTTTTATGCCATAAAAAGAAAACTACAAGATACTTTTTCAAAATGTTTTTTTTTTTATTTGAAAGCTTAATCCTGTCGGTTAGCAATGGAATATGATTTCATCAGTATGGCTGCCATAGCTAGCCTTACATTACCGAATACGATCGGTCCAATTTTTGAGTACATTTTGGGCTGTGTGCAGTCCTTTCTCCTAAGCGTTTTTCTTCTTGATGACTATCTCAACAACCAAAATTATTGTATATGGGGCACCAAGAATCTGTAGGAATCCATTACGAGTGACTTTGGTGTGGATTTTCATCAAAAGGAATTCAAAGGGACCATTTTTCTTTGAATATGGAGACGGTGAGACGGTTACAGTAAGTGCATTTTTGTTCGCAACAATTGAATATGAGAACCTTTGTAAAATGTTGTTTCAAAAGGATGGCGCCCCGTGCCACAAAGCCCATGCTATAATCGATCTTTTCTGCAATATTTCTGAAGATCAAATTATCAGTCTAAATTCTGATGTCGTTCGGCTACCAAGGCGCTGCAATTTGACACCATTGGAATATTATTCGAGGGTGGCCATCGAAGATGAATGTTACGCCAACAAACCAGAGACTATCGAAGCTTTTAAAAACCAGCATTCGTGATACCATAGACGAGATAGGGCTGAACACAGCCCAAAATATACTAAAAAATACTGTACCGACTGTACAGCACTATAGATGAAATTATATTCATTTGCTAAACGGAAGGATTTAGGTTCGAAATAAAAAAGTCCCCAAAGTGACAAAATTATTTTGCAGACCCTTTATTCCATTTCCATTATACTTGTTCATTAAAGCTTCGCTTCACGTTTTTAAAGCATGTGACTAATTGGACAATAGTAGTGGTGGATTGTAATTCGATATATCAGTCGATCATATTCTTCCCCCCTGAAAAATTGGACAGTCTGGTATTTGTCAGGCACATGATAGCATCCTACTTCAAACAATAAATAAGAAACTTTGCAGTTCTGTCTGGGATGTTCATCACAATGAACGACTGGTATGTGGCCGATGACACTGATAGAGATTCAAGCGAGAGGAGATGATTTCTTAATGCGAAAATAGCGGTGTGTCTCTGACCTAGCTCAAAACTCAGATCAATAGCATATCAACTTATAAAATGCAAAACATGCGATTATTATGTTGATAAAAAAGGCTTAATTTTATGCAATTTTTTAGAAGTATAACAATGTGCAATATATTGTAATTTTTAAGCGATCAAAACAAATAATAATGCTCTATAGTGAAAAAAAACTAACTATTTCTGGCAGTTAATTTCGTGGTACCGTCAAACTAAACATCTATTTAAAAAATTCAAGTAGGTAAATTGAACAAAATCTTTAAAGAAATAAATAAAATTCTAAATACTGCCACACCTGACAAGCATTCGTTATTCGGCTTCCCTCGTTACACACCATCTACGGGTACATAATCATTGTCAAACTTTTAAACCTAACAGCGCAAGAAGGGGACAGCATTTAACGAACTGCAATGCCAAACCGTTCCACCATCATGGCACGAAAGGTCATTAATCTGCATAGGGAAAAGTACGTATACAAGCTAATGTTCTTAAATGATACTGCTCAAACGGGGCCTGCTGTATTTCTGCTTGCAGGAGAGTAACTTTAGTAATTGTTCACACATTCACATTAGAAACACCGGTGAGGTTAGTCGCACCGTGCGTAAGAGGTTGAACTCGAAACCGTTCCGACCGAGTTCCTGTCCTGTAAGGTACCTTCCAACTGTCCTCTTGCCCACACCGTACTTAGCGCGACACAATGGGAAAAAAGCAATTAAAACTTTGTCTTCCCATTTTCATTAAAAATTTCATTCATTCCCACAGCGCCATCACGATGGTTGCAGTTTGCGTTGTTTCCATGCTCTATGCTTTCGCATTCAAACAGCATCATTGGAAAACTTCATCACCTGCCAGTGTGTGTGTGTGCGTGGTCGAAGGGTGTAACATGATTATTTGTACCAAAACTCAAGCAGTAAATTATTTCTGACGGTTGTTGCTTCGTGGGTTCAACTTTCAGATAGATGACGATTACCGATAAAATGTAATCACACCATGAAGGACCAAGCGCTTAGCTGCCATCAATTGAAGTGTGTTGAAAACAATGTGTGAAAATATGCGCAGTTTGGATAAATTTGTATCGAAGTTCTTTAAGAAAGAAAAAATTGAATGATAAAGAATTTTTATTTAAGGATCCATTTTATTTATTTTATTTATTTATAATTCATGATGACGGCTTCGGCCGTATTGTCAGCCTCTAGAGCTGAAGCAGTACAATTATCGCAAGGCATTTCCTCCTTGTATTTTACCTTATCCCGGGCATACTCGGTTGTGATAGCGCGTTTAAGGATCCATTTTACTCACCTTTAAAAATGGAAACCAAAACAAAACTGTAACGCTTACAGCAAGACTATGCGGATGATTTGCCAACCATTAGACTGTTTTTTTTTTGGTTAAACAAATCTTTCGACGGATGCTTGCCGTACGTATCTCTTGACGCCCTTACTCTGAGCAACCAGGAAGCAGCCCAAAAGGGAACAATGATGGACGCTTTCGTTTTACGCAAGGTTTCACTTTATTACGTCTTCACACGACTGTTTGCCATCGTCAAAATAAAATTGACTCAAGAAGTCCTTGCTTGCCATTTCTTAACGACCCTTGTGACGATGGCGTTCCAGCTCGCAAAGCAAACGCACACACGGACTTCCTCACGTAGCGAATGAATCGTTTACATTCCTGCGTGCCCCCGACCCGTGTATTAATGTGGGTGATGGGACTGGGTCACGGGGAAGCACCATCAGCCAGGACATTATATTGTTTGAATTTCTCAGCTTAGTAGCCCCTTAAATCGCATGTTTGAACAATAACAATAGCAGTGCTAAAGTCAATGTTTCACCTTGCCACGCTAAAAAGGAGCATGGGAAATTCATTACGAACCCGGCTGGAAGCCCAGTTTGGTTGGAATGAAAATTGGAATTGGAAACGGGGCGTATAATTAGCGCATTCTGTGTCGCACAAGGTTCGTTTATTTTAAGCGGGCACAAACAGCGGCTGCGGGAAAAGTTTGAGCTGCACAGCAAATAATGTCGTAAAGGATAATTTAATGGAGGTTACTACTCGTTACTGAACCGTTTGGCCATTCTAAATCTTGAACAATGTTCTGACAGTTCCCGTTTACGGTTCCAAAAGAAACGACAAAAAAGTTTCTTTATTAACAATATATTATATGATTCATTCTGAAAAACAATATATACGTTGTTTAGCTCGAGCGAAAGATTATACAAAAAAATGTAGACAAATACATGCGAAACTTGTGCATATAAACGATAGGATAAAACAAAACATTTTACAAACGTTTCATGCGTCGTAGACGTTTTGTAAATTAAATTAAACCATTTGTTTGCTATTTTCACTCGAAACTATCTTCTAACTCCACCTTCTAGGGACAAATGTTCGATTTAAATTTTCGCACCGTTTGCAACGTTATCTTTAAGGGTCAGATACCTCTCGCATAACAATTGAGTGTATTTCTTGCTCCGATAGTGTTTCAATTGCAGCCACCGATTGACTGCACCTAATCAAGACCCACAGCAAACGTGAACGTGACCACTTATCGTACGTCCGAAGCACAACCGAACCGTAAAGTAGCCGTTAATGAATTTCCTCTTATCGAACCCCGTGCCGGAAACCGGATGTTCAGAGCTTTGGCAAAGGAGGCAAAATCGGCACATATAATCAGTGAACGAAAAAACCAACACGTCGGAAAAAGGACCCCATTCGCTCGTAACCGGTATCCCAGATGAGAGATAATGAGCACGGTGGAGCATTTGTAAGGTGTGAAACGAGACAAAACACTCTTTTTCTTCCCACAGTGCTGTTCACTAGCTGAACTGTGCGGTAAGAAGGGGAAAGCTTTTCTGTTTTCCTTGCTTCTATATGGAAAATCTGGTTGAAAGAGGAAAATTTCATTATCACATCCGGTTTGGAGGATAAACCAGTAGTCGATAATTATTGAGAAAATCGATACCAGCATCTTTCAGTTTATTTGAAGAAAACAAACACATTGGTAGGCTTTCTAGATGAATTATTGGTGTTGTAATGAAAATTAACATTCGCTTTATGAAGGAATTAGTTGTATAATATAATTTGTACATAAAAGCTGGTTATTTTGAATTATTTTCGGTAGATGGTGATGTTGATGTTAGATACAATTTCTTTAAAAAGAATACTTATATGCATGCTATTAGCCATGCATCTAACATTCATTATTTTTTTCTTTTCTTCTCGATTTTTCTTTACTTAAATAACGATAATATTATGTTTTGAATATTGTTCTAAATCCAAAGACACATTCTTTTTACTTTCAGTGTACCTTCACGTTCACTGGTTTTAACTTTGGAATGTTTTTTTTTCTTTTCCTCTTTCACTCATTCACTCCTAACAACATGCTCCATCGATAACGATCAGTTGCAAATTGTTAAATTGACACTGACTTTAGGAATGAAAGTTAATGGATAATGTGTGTTTTGAACCACCCTTTCAAAAACATTTCATTTCCGTTGCGAGAATGTAAGGATGTGACAGAAAACACCACCACCTTCTGGTGGAATTGTAAATTAATTTCCTGCAGCTTATGAAGATATAATCAATTTTTCATGGGTTTCAGTTACGCTTAGGTACACACAGCAAAGAATGTTCGTCTGGGGAGAAAAGCCAAGCATAGCGAAAGAAATATTAACTTCGTTTCGATTAATATGATTGAAAAGTCTCTAGAAAAACCAATAACCAATGTGAAATAACATTCATCACAAGATATTGCAATGAATCAATGTGTTATTAAATGTGGAGACTAGATAAGTTTTTACTTATTATTCACTCAAAAACATGATTGTTGTATTATCAATTATAAAATAATATCCTTCATATATTATTTTCAGCATTGATAAAAAAATATAATAAACATTATTCCTAGCAAACCGTATTCTAAAAAAAGTTAGTAACTAAGCAGGAAGAACCATCATCATTAACGATTGCGTGAACTTTTCATTCTGGTCTCATTCAACTCATTACGCATCCGACCAACTTTTCCAGCCGAAAGTTCCTTGCTAAAACCTTGCTAACAGAGAAGCTCAAACAATTTCCGAAAATTGAACACCGCACAAACACGAAAATTCCATCCTGTATGAGAAACACATTCCGTCTCCGTTCATTGCACGCTAAACTTCACCTTTGCCGTAGCGATGATTTAACGGAAATTGATTAGGGCACCACTTGATTCTGGTTCTCCCTGCGGAAAAACAGACGACGTTTTCTGGTTCAATTTAGCTGGTAGGAAGTTATAACCGCATGGGAAACTGTTGCGATGAAACAGCTCGAGTCCGTTTGTCTCCCCAAGTCTTGCCGAGCATTATTGATCACGAAATAGCTAGGTTAGGAGTTCCGGAGCGACTGTGAAGCATTTCACCATACAACCATATCGATGACAAACGCTTATCAACTGAGTGTCAACATGGGCATATGTGTACTGTTTAGCTCTTAGCAATGGCGCGGAAGTCAATGATTAATTCCCGGAAACATTTTAGATTCAATTAACACATCTGAGAAAACTGTAAGAATTAAAGATAACTCGAATGAAGTCATACCAAATAATTTTTAACAAATTTAATATGTTTGGAAATGAAAAAAATATATAAAGTAAGTTTTGTTTTATTATGGGGCGACCCGAAGTGTATCTGACCAACGGCGCCGGTCCACACGGCAGGACCGGGTTTCAAATCCCATCCGGATCGTCCGCCCTTAACAAGGAATGACTATCTTGCTACGTGGTAAAACAAATCTTGATACGACCAGGCCGTTCTAAACGAGCAAAAATTTTTGTTTTATTACATCAAACTTAAATCCTGTTATAGACCATGCTGTTAAACTCTATTAACAAATAATATTGATTGGTTTTATTTTAAAAGCAATAAGAAACAATATTTTAAAAATAATAATGTTATGCTTCGAAGCGTCAACAGGTTAGCTGATTCAGATTACAATATGTTAAAGCAAATGGAGAAGAAAAAGATAAAGAATTGTTGAGTGTAACACCAAGAAGAGAAATATCTTCACTATTGTGATTCACTAAATAAAACATTACAATAAAACATTAAGAAAAATTTATTCAGTCACTTCCTGCGACATAGTGGCGGGATGTATTTTATAGATGCCGTATATTGAAGAACAACCACAGTTACCAGTATTCCTATATGAGCGAAAGATTTTGGAACGAACTGCTTTTACAACTTTCACTAAAATGAACTTTCTCGTCTAGCGATCGAAATTGCTCGTTGATTACAAGATATTGGGTGGCTATGCGTCAAAAGATGAAAATTCGCACAAAATAATCGTTTCATGGTTGAACTCATTCTCTCACAACTGTATGCAGTAAAGCCAACGGTTTCCTTCCAAATATTTCTCCCCTGTTGTAATTTTTTTTTCTTGGCTGCATGAAACGTTTTCTGACAGACGTGAGATGCGTACGGAACGGTACACAATAGCACACCGCCATCACTATCTAACAATAAAAAATCACACAACGTGATGCAAAAACATACCGATAACGTGTTGGGCGGTGAAATCAAATCAAAAGATTTCAATCCTCTCGAGAGGCTGCTGGCACGGATTTTGACACCTTCCAACTGTGGATTCGACTGGATGCGGATGCGTACCATTGTGGGTCACAAAACAAAGCTACATGCTCTGCATCCCGGTCGGAAGAATGGAAAACTTTCTGATCTTTCCCCGCCACGGTGACGCCAAGCATTAAAACAGAAAACCACCGTAGGCCGATGAGAATGATTGGTTCTACCGTTGTAGCGGAACCGTTGGACGATGTCGGAACCGCAACCTTAACGACATTTTGATTCACCTTCGCGTCGTTTCACTTTCACCGTGGCAATCGATTGTATGCGCGTAGCACAACGGTCCTTTTCGCCGCAACGACACCAACCTGACATCAGCAATCCGATCACGTACGAAATCGAAGTAAGACGCAATCATTTCGTCAAAATAATACAATAGCTATACGGTGTGTGGCGAAGCACACAAAAGTCCTCACGAAAGCTGCAGGACTTTTTTTAATATACCAACGAATTAGTGAACAAAAGCGATGTAGAACTTTTGCAAAGTAACATGGAGGCGCCCAGTGTTTTACGGAGCTTAGTTCGTTTTTTGCACCCGGTTGACAGATTTCGTACATTGTAACATTCACATTTAGACACAGAAATTCACAAGATTGATTCTGTGTGGGTATCGTAAATATTAATTCACTCAAGGAAGGTTTGTCACATAACTAACAAATCAACCACAAATTTGTTTATATTGAGAAGCTCGTTCAGGTATTTATCATATAAGTACACACAATATATCAAATCAAAGCAAGAACCCAATTTTAATAGTTATCTTAAAATATTTTTTTACGAACATTAATCTACAATAAATTCACTCACCTCACCTCACATTACTCACCAATTTAAGTATTGTTGTTGAAATTGTAGTTGAAACGAAAAGTTGATTAAAACCCAAGTTAGTGATTCAATTCACAAGTTGAATTATTTAAACTGCTTTTTACAGCAGTTTATTATAAAATTTTAATAAATATATTCAAAAATATTTTAAAAAAATTAATTGTTGTTGCATTAACCATAATAACCAATAACCAACAACGTTAACGTTATTGCATCAACAATGGAGCCGTCTAGTACTTATAGAGGTACACAAAGTGAAGTGTAAAATAAAATTATGCCACAATCATAATGCAATTATTTAACAAAAAACAGTGAATTTCTTCGATTATGGATGGTGCAAATTATCTAATACAAACGTACAATTCACATTCCTATACAACGGCATTACGCGCGTTGCAAATGGATTCGCTTTGCCGGATGGAAAGTAAATAAATGTACAAACTGCGCAATGTCACGTTCTGCTCATCAACTTGGAGGTGGTCAATCAATGGTAAGCATATTTTCACTTCGTTTTCTTTCACTTATACAAATTCAAGATGTTCACCAAACTGCGCGATGAAATTGAAGTAAAAAATTGCACGTGACAGTTTTATTTCATGGCTTTTTCGAAATCAATCCTTCGTTTCCTTTTTGCGGTTTCTTTCGCTGCGGTCTTTTTAGGCGGTCCCAACAAAATCAATTCAAACCTTCTAAATAAACTCGTTTTAAAATCTACCTAACATGTTATGTAATGCTATGATTAATCAAGCACTAACATAAAAATCCCTGTGATACAAAATATTATTTGATACACTAAAATCACAAACAAATACAATTTATTCACACACCAGAACTCTATTGCTCACAAGTTGATAATCTCTCTTTCTTTAAAATGTTTACTGGTTTACTCAAAGTAGTTGAACTAAAGATCAATTTATTTCCATATAAAAAATCCTATTTTTTCTTTCTTCCACATCTCCCCGTTTGCCAAGCAGCTCGAAATAAAAGAGTTATTAGTATCAATGCTTCAGGTGAAAGAAAGACAAAAATAATGTTCGACCTAAATGCTCTTCAACTCTTGAAAAGAGCGATCCAAACAATTTTTTTCCTTCGGTTTCAAGTAAAAGTAGCACAAGGCTAAAGCAAAAACGGGACGTTTGAAAAGAATTGCTTATTCGGATAGAAACTCATACACATATACAAACACCCATACACAAAACAACAAAAAAACACAAGCTCAGCAAATAAGAACATTCGTCGAACGTGATATAATTAAATAAATCTTCAATTGTAAGCACTATGCTTTTTCCAACGCGCGAAAGAAACCCGATCGTAATGTCTTGCTGTAAGCTTAAAAGAAATTGTTTGTGGCATTTTGCAGTCTTTTTTTTTGCTCTTTTTTACTGCTTTGCTTTTTGGTAGCTTACCTTTTAGTTTGGTTTCAGTTTCGAATAGCACGCGGTAAAATTCTGCCAACTATAAATTTTTCACCCCCGAAAGCGAAACTCGACAGGGAATATAATTCTCTCCGGCGATTGTGGACCGCTTGCGGAAGGTAAACCTCACAAAACTATCAAGAAATGCTTGATTTCCAATTCTTAGCAAATTCGCGAAGGTAACTGTTACCCCACAAAAAACATAAAACCGGCTCGCGAAAGGAACATCACAAAGCCCCAGAAGAGAAAGCTAAGCGCTGCTTTGGAACAGTGTTTTTGGGTTTTTCGGCAAAAATTCAATATTTTCTCAATCCATTCGATTCCAGTTTTAAGGTGTTCCACGTAAAGCGGGGGTTTTGAATTGACCAGAAAGCATGGGAAAGCATTTTTCGCTTTTATTGGATAAAGTATTTTCAACCCCGATTCCCCAGCTGGGCGCACTAGTGCAAAGCAAAATATCATTTCATTTTTATCCCTTCCGACGCCTACCTAACACCTGTTTCGTAACACTCAGTGGCATCACGTAAAGAAACGCCGCAATGTAACGGATCTGCTAGTATCTGACTGGACGACATTTCACCAGCACGAAATTTCTAATTTTGCCTAGAGTTTGCCAGAGCGGCGTTCAAGCAACACGCACCATGGTGCGGTTATTGAAAAGTGGCAGCGTATTTGTTCGAGCGTCCAATTTGCCAACCAAATTGTGTGCCATTTCAAACACCGGTACTGAGAATCGGGCCAGCACAATATGTACGTACCGTTTGTAGTTGAAACTCTTTCCACATGCTGCTTTTCATGCCTCGTTCAATGAAGGTGAATTTTTTTAAAAGCTCTGCGCCGTGGAACTTATTACCAGCAAGGCTTCATTCATACATTTAATTTTGTACTTTGTTTCTTTATTATAATTTTTATCTCAAGTGTTTTATTACCACTGCAGTTATATCTCCAGTTTAATCAAGCAAACATATAATCTGTTTAAATCAAAATTCAAATTAGGAAAATTTGATTACACTATTGCTATTACTTGTACGAAGAACACACAATACTAAGTATATTGATATTACAATTTTGTAGTTAGTTTTACTTGATCTGTAGACATGATGGCTAAGCGTTTAATACATCAGTTGGTTTGTAAAAATAAGCTTAAATAAAGATAAAATCACATGCAATAATGTGCTATTGCATTATTAATAAAAGAAAAAATATTAAATATTATTAATAAAAGAATTGCATTAAGAATAAAAGAATTCAACATTATAAATCAATAACATGAAACTAAAATAAGAGCCACTACCACCAGGCTGATATGCACATCGTTATTGATAATTTGAATTCTTTTATCATTTATGGTGTTTCTCGTCGCATTAGATTCAGAACCCTATGCACTCCATATTGTTCCTTGATAGTTACTCACACCAATCCTCTCTTAGAAAATGGTTATTTTGATGTCCTATTAGGCAACATTCTCAGCAAAACCGTAAGAAAAAAAACTGTTTAAAATTTGATCCAGTGTGTTCTCTTTACATAAAGCTAAGCTATTAGTTGATCCTTCGTTTGAGCGTCGAAATTGTTGCAGTAGTTCCTCCTAAAACTGTTATTTCAACCTTGTTTTAGAATTTCTTGTGAAGGATTGTGATCTGCGATAAACCGTCAAACTAAAAACATCAAATCTTTTCTTAATTCCTTAATATAATTGACAGATTGAAAAACCTAGACTATGTTCTTGATGACGGATTTGCAAAAAGACTCTGAAAACACTCTGATGCAACGTTGAGGCTTTTCTACATTTGAGCTTCACCCTTATTATACGCTATAATCTACTGGTATCTCTATTGTCGATAGACAAGAACTAGTTTGATGCTTATTATCTTTCTCTAAGTACGATGCAAACCCGTTCTTATGTGGTATTAATTATTTTAAAAAACCATAGAAGAACAGTTGTTTGGATATTTCCATAATAATTCTTACTAAATATCTGATAAACTGTGCGCAACAGGAAAGTTATCGTGTTTCATTTCATGGATTATACATCTAATATTTTAGATGTACAGTGGAGCGCCGGTTATCCGTGCTCATCGGGACTCAGCCCTTGCCGGATAAGCGAATATCACGGATAATAAGCACAACTCTTTCTATTGATAAATATTAGTGTTTAGTGTGTAATGGGTAGACTTTTTTTATAAAGCTAGATGTTAATTTTTTTATTTACATTTTGCAAAGTAAATCTGTTCTCTTTTTCTAATTTGAACAAAATGTATTCCCTTGTGAAGCTTTTATTTCTTGCCGTCATCGGTTTTGCATTTCATTTGTCAATTCTCCTTCGGAACTGTCATTTCTGAGCTGCACGGATAATGGTACACATGGATAAAAGGTACCCGGATAATCAGCGCTCCACTGTACTACGTTTGTATATTTTGCGTAATAAGTACAAAGTAGAATTCCCTCTACCTTCTATGTAATAAACCATAATCCTGGCAGACCATAACCCACTATCACCGATACGTAATAGTTGAATGATTCCTAAGAGAAGCTACGAATCTATCGATTAATCTAATTTATAAATAGGAATTAAGAAGATAATGATTCTGGGAGGATCATACTTTTTTTGAAAATTCTAATTCATATGTAAGGAATCGTAATAATTGTACGCATATCTAATGATGCAATATGATATCATATAAAAATATCGTTCTGAATAATACCTGCATTACAAAAATCATATAATATTGCACCGTAATCCAAACAAAGACATATGCTATTTCTATGTCTCAATAGCGTCAAGGAGAATTGGTTCAAGATTAAATTCTTCAGATAATTTTTTTGTAAACATTCTTGAACCTTTTGTATTGCTGCTAAAACATGATTATCGTACTGTTTCAACTCAATATCGAAAAGAATGAGTTGGCAGAAAACCATATACTCACGCACAACTACAAATATACGAACAAAACACCTCAACTCGTAGAAATTTCGCTATACTATAGTGTCAGGTTTATGCACCCACCCACAAGCAAACACTCCGCTTTTTTCAGAATTCGTTATCGCCTGGAGTGTTCCAGACTAAATTTCAACTACCGGCAACTGGTGGTGTCGTAATTCCAGGACCTGCCAGAACTTGGTTAATATTCGTCGCCGAGAATTGCTGTCTTAACGGCTCCTGGGGGGCCTCCCCAATCGTTTGCGTCAAATAAAAATGCTTGACATTCTCGTTCTTGAAACCGGGAAGAACCTCGATGCCGCCCACATGCTTCGATGCTTCGATTGATAAAAGCAAAACTGGCAACAGCCCCAACCTTGCTTCATCAACCGTTTTGAAGAAAGCAACATTTTCACACTCTCTGCGTTCCTGAGCGTTCGGGCAGGATTGAATGGACTGTCTGGAACAGTGTCTTTTCGAGCAAGAAAACAAAGACACAGCTCACCACAATCCTGCTTGCCAGCTTACGTCAGCAAATATCTTTTGGATATCCCCTTCACGGACACGTCTGTATGTTCTGCTGCGTATGTGCAGCGTAGCGAAATCCTCTGGAGTTTCCCTCCAACTTTCTCCTGACAGTGCCAGTGATGCGAACACTTACGCGACACTTCCCTCCAGTGTGTAAATGCAACGATAAAACCGGAATCTAAACGGCCCCGTCTTTCCTGCTACGTTACGACACGATGCAGACTTATTGTGATAGCTCCACAAACTTCCATTTCCTGATGAGATATCGCGAGACAAAAGTGTACCCTGGAGCTCTTTGACATTTCTTATCTGTTTGAGATTGAAACGATGGGGCTGCATATATACGGCAGTACCGGTTTATGGACGGTGTTGGAGTCTCGTGGGTGTGCAGCTTCTCATTAGTAATTTCTAAATGGTTTCGTTGCAGTAAATCGGTAGCTAGCGTGAACCGTTTTACCGCGCAAAGAGTGTCCTTTCCGATGCTAGACGGATCATAGCGAGCTTAAAGTAGCAGTAGAAATTATACCTAATTTCAACATGGGATCCTTACCCTACTTTAATGATCATCTATTTCCGTTCCGGTAGTGCTATTAAAAGCTGTGTGGTTTTTTAAATTTTTCCTTTAGCTTTCTTAGGAATGAGCTAAATGTATCCATACTTTGGAAAATTTTAATTGGCGTACATATTGGAGAGGAATATAACATAATGGAATGAGGGAACCCTTCACGATGTCCTAATTCGCTACCATCCATTTTGTGCAACCGTTCCGGTTGAGCCTGCAATCATACACATTCTTGGCATTTTCAAGTGCTATCCCGACACAGCCTAGCACAAGTTTCTACATACACACCAGCTGCCTCCACAACTGGTGAGGGCAAGGGCGCAAGAGCAACAAACTAGATTTCGTTATTTTGCTGGCAAACAATCTCTTACCTTACGAGGATGGATGCTGACTCCTAAGAGCTCTGGGAAACCTTCAACACGGTGTGACCAAGAAGCTCTTGCATGCTGCAAAAAAAAAGGAAAACAACCCCTAATTGAATTATGTTCTAAATGTTATACACCCTTCAGAGCATGTCCCGAAGGGCTTTTGAAGCAAGATGCCAAGAAATCAAGCCATGTAGCAGTTACTGGCAGCATTTGTGATACATACGCTGAACAGCAAAGCAAAAACTGCTTGCGTTTGCGAAATACTTTTAGCTTTTTCCCTTATTTTCTTTTCTGGAAATGGGTTACTCAAGAGATGATCGTCATTTAAGAGTGCTGATTATGGAGAGGTGAGTTTACGTACATCGTTTGAAAAACTCTACTAAGGATATAACAATTTATAATAAGAAATTGACTGGACTTTAAAGACTTTACTACATGTGTTAAAACCGTTTTATTTTTATCAACATTTTACTTCCCCATAACTGACACATAAAGACTGGAAGTCGTCTGATTTCATTCTATATAGTGTTCAAATTTAGTTTTGATACTGTAATAAAACTGCTCTCGGTGTAAGAGTGTAGTAAGCAAAAAAAATACAATCATTTCTGACAAAAGCATTGCTTTCATATTGCGTGACATTGTGTCCATGAAGAACAATCAAGGTTTTATTGAGATATTACATTTATTTTGTAGGGAATCCGAGAAGAGTGTACAAAAACTATTACTCTTTATTACTTTTCACTTCTGTCTGTCATTTATCTTAGCACAAAGTATAATAAAAATTATATTAACACAAAGAGAAGCTTCCAATGTGCCAACGAGTTCAAAACCAATGTGAGTTCATTAGAAACCAGTTTACTTTCAAAAGAGAAAAAATAAAGAATCGAAAATTTGAGTTGAAATTTATTTCATTTTATATCTTCCTGAACAGACCGACGTAGCATTGCACCATTGTTCTACTCTCCGAGTATCCGGATAAAACACTTCGCCAATGTTAACATACAAACGTTCAACGCAAGCTATATGTATGCGAGCTTTCAATCGCACCGTCCTACGTATGGCGTACAATCTGGCTAACACTAAATCTTTCGTCAAGAGCAGCAATAGACCACCCAACCTAGTGTTTGGCATTGTTCCCCGAATTGTTCACACACTTAGTCTGCGTCAGTGTTAGCTGCGTGCAATGTTTACGACACTTATCGACGGTTATTTGTTGGTTCGTTTTGTTCGTCCCGTACAGACAGCCAGACAAGCGTCCGGACTCTTGAGCGTAAAGTATTGAAGCAATACTATGACAGAAGGCAGGAATTTCGCCGAATGGAATTTGAGCATTCCTACCTCATGTGTCTATTCTTTGAACTTTACTACACCACGGAAAAGCATCTAACCGACGTCATCGTTTTCAAATCGAAGCGAAACTGAAAATTGTTGCAAAGTCCACATTGCACGCTCTGAAAGCAACACGCCAACGGCAGATAAAAACCGATCCGAAACCAAACAAAATGAAGCGATTCAAAGTGAGACTCAGATATATGAGTCCCCCTGGAGTAGAGGTAGAAATTTGGAACGGGATTGGGATTTAGTTTTTGAGCTTTTCGAATTTCGAATGTTTCCATCTTCCGCACCGGAAACGTCCGTTACGACCTCCCGAGAACATATATCCGGAGGGTTGGTTTTGTACACCACCAGTTGAACCAATCACTTCCTCTCTGTTGAAGCCGTTCAGGCCATGCTGCTGTTGATCGTTAGTTTAGAAGAAAACAAACCTTCGAGCTGTTTACCTTTTCGTTCGTCCGCTCAATGACAGTGCCACATCCAAAACATCACACAACCGGACCGACCCTCAAGGGAAGGAATCTTATCGAAGGTCTCGAAATGACCCCGAGAGAGCTACACACCAACACTGTACCAGGGGTAAAGAATTAGCGTTTAGGTTTATTGCAGCCCTGAATGTCTATGTTTGCTTATGTCTGGGTAAATCAGCATCCCACATCAGCATCGTCCGAATAAAACTGTACGGCTCTCACTTAGACAGCCAGCTTTAGCGCACGAAAGCTCCCTGTTCCAGTTAACCTACCAAATGACTGGCCACGTATATTGGAGTACGTTTGAGCGAAACGAGTACTCCAAGCTAAATTCTTTTTTGTTGTTGGTACTGTGCTGGGCTTAACAAACACACATGTTGCTATGAAGTAGCCTACAGCTTAGAAACGTTTTCATCTCGGTTAGAAAGCTAATTTCGTTATTTGCTCACCCAAAACTGAAGCAGTGTGTCGTTAGAGCGGCAGCAAAGAAATAGAAGGATCACTACGGGATCCCTTTAATGCAAGCAGAACAATTCAAATAAACAATCTTATCCGAATGTGGAACGTTGCTTCTATTTCGGTTAGTGAAAAGAGCTAACGATGCACTTAGGCACAGCATTTTTAGACATCTCTTTAGTTAGCTAGATTAGGTATCCTCTGTCAATAGCGATTTGAAAGAGTTCTAAATTTAGTGATTGCATCATCATCTCCAAACATAAGATATTTAGCTAAATTAGTTTCAAGCTATGATACTCTAACTAATATTTTAACATTTTCACAAAAACTTGTAAATTTATTTTTGTTTCTTCTTAAAACAATTGTGTTTTATCAAGTGATCTGTCACATTAAAATTTTTTACTAGCGTCATTTTGGAAGTATACACACTTATTGAACAATTTTTAATTAATGCGTTTAACAGTAATCAAGCGTTTAATGATAATTGCGCATATATTATCAAACGTTTCATACACTATTCACGCCATTTATTCATTGAATGAGAACCTTACCTAAAAACACAAACTGCAGTATGCGTAAAACAATTCTTCAAAATAAACTACAATTTAAAGGACAAATTAAACAACTTTCACCGGCGATGGAACGTGAAGATATAACACCATACATTAATTTCCATTATAATCTCATCTGTTACGAAATCAGCTGACAACCTATATCAGGTGATTTTTTTCAGCATGACCAACCCAAGATTATGCTTCCGCTCTCACACGTAAAGGGAACACTCAGATCCTGCTAACATGATCCCCTAATTTTACCATTCGCTATGGAAATCGTTTAAAGTAAATTGGATCGAATTAGGGGAAATGACGGTGATATCTTGATTAACGAGTT
Source organism: Anopheles funestus (assembly GCF_943734845.2). Classification (NCBI taxonomy): domain Eukaryota; kingdom Metazoa; phylum Arthropoda; class Insecta; order Diptera; family Culicidae; genus Anopheles; species Anopheles funestus. Next base: position 51,863,874 of record NC_064599.1, read on the forward strand.
GACCTAAAAGGCTCTTAACTTGGCTACCTCAAGTGTGCTTCAAACTCAACACACAAAAGAGTCCCTAATCGGAAGTGCATCATTTTCATATGCTCACAAATAGTCTCTCGTAAATACACACACACGTGGACGTTTTATAAAAAAACAACATCTTCGAAAACAGCACCAAACCCAATCATTTAAAGTGATTCGCACACGGTACACATGCGGTGCTACTTGCTTGAGTTTTGCAACCAATTATGATGAAATGTTTCGTGTGGCTGCCTGAACTTCGGTAAAGTTGAAAAAGAAAAAAAAAAATCAACTACTAACCCCTAGTGTGACTAGGATTTTACGTCGAACAACCGCAAAATCCCAATACTAGAACCTCAAACACAATTACTGTAATCAAATCGCCTATTATTTAGGGCCTGTACTGGAGGATTAGTGGCGAGGACTAGAAAGCAATGCCGGTGCTGTCCCTAAGCAAACGACCACAAACACACACACACACACGTACGTGTAAGAGGCTGTGAACTCACAATTTTCCAATTATCTACAGCGCACAACTTTGCTAATCAAATTTGCCAACTAACTCACGGGCTTCCCGCAGCTTGTCTCTTTCCAGTCTTTATTTTCCTTGAATCCACAATGTCCTATCGAAAGTCCTGTGGCAGTTTCACTGTCGGATTGTTATCGAAGAGTCTGTTTATATTGTACATTGTTGTGTGTTTTTTTTTCTCTCTCTACTTCTCTTAACAAACTTCTCTTAGATAAACTCGAAAAAAGAAGCAAAAAACAAAAATTGTACCAACGGGAATTGCGATAGGGAGAAAAAAGATCACACTACCCAAACCAGAAATCCTGCGGGAAGTGATTAAATCGATCGCGTTGCGGTTATGACCAAGGTAAACAAGGCTTTCCGGACAAGCTTCAACAACACGCTTCTCATCCCGTACGATGATAAATACACACCAGACAGGTCAACTGAATGGAAGCAAAGACGCGTGCATGGAACAATTTTTCACTCCCGTGAAGCACCGTCGTCAAACATGGTGAGCCCATTTCCGGTTGCCTCGTGAAACTACAAGCTAATAAAGTTCCCCTGGATGGGAAACCTTCGCCCCGCATCCGCACGGTTCATGCGCGCAGTCAGCGGTTAGCTCGAGGGCTCGTAAAAGTTCAAACCACGCAAAAGATCAAGTTTGCTGCTTCAGCCAGCCAGCCTATTTCCTGCCGCCTGCTGTCCGTTGCAAAATGGCTAAAATGTCTTGTAATATAAAATTAATTGAAAGTAATGTTTAAATTAAACCACAAGCGCCACGCAACACGCACCATTATAGAGTCGTCCTCCACAAGCACAACGTCGACTGTGAAGCGCGTATTTACCACGTTTCAAACGACGTTCGAATCACGTTGGTCGACCTAAGGGTGGACCTATGACTAGATTTTTTTTCCTCCTTCAATTCTAGCTGATGAAAAGCGGCTTGTTAGGGTAACGTCATGGACATGTGTTTTATTACTATTACCCGCGAAGCTCCCGGCGAGAGGTTAAGGCATTCATTTACAGCAACCAGGCCAAAACACAAGGATCCCAAAGGATTACCAAACCCAAGTTAGTAACGAATGTCCTGCCGTAGAGGACAAACAACGAAATGACGACACCATTTAAACATTACCCACAAAGCCACACACAACAACATTATCCGCGACAACCTTTACCAGAAGTGCCCCGACGGTGCTGAAGGTAGTTACGATTTATAATTTTATGCGCGTCACGCACGTCAGCATCTAGAAGGAACCTGAAACATCATTAGCATCGTACAGTGTCACCGAAGGTGTTGTTCATGTGTTGAGCACACGTACGGTTGTGTTGAAGTATAAAAAGACCAGTATTCAAAAGCCTTGAACGAACATTTAAAATTCAAGATATGATCTTTTGGATTACTGGGATGTGAAACCGGAACTTGCCAACACTCCACATCACGATTAAGTGTAGTCGGTTATGAGGGAACAATAAAACCAGAGTTTAAAATATCATCATTCGCAATGCTGCTAAGTGTTGAAAGCATTCTTTATCTCGCACACAATGTATGAGAGAGCAAAAACAAAATGAGGTGCGATATCTTACGGCAACCAAAGAACAAGCTTTATATTCCATTCCACGAACAACAAGCTTTATGGTTCGCAAAATTAAAGTATCCTGAAGTGAATTGAAAAATTCCGAATACAAAACACGTAAAAAAATGTTAACTCACATCCGATTCACACAATAAATAGCATCCAATTTTGATAAAACCTAAACCTTTTACATACAAAAAAACACAATTTCTCAAACATACTGCTTTGAGAACATGATCTTTGTTCTTCTAATCGTATATAGAAGAGGGACAATTATGTATTTTCATTATTGATAAACATACTAAAAATTTCCCTCGATTCCGTTTGGAGATAATAAAACACTCACGACACTACGGGTGGTAAATTAAATTTTCTAAAATGCACTACTTCACCTGCCAAACCGAAAGGTCATGTACAGCAGAGTGTTTTATTCACCATTCAACCATTTATCCTGCTGGTAAGCCCTTTAGGATTATCCCACATTATGAGGAAATATATAAAGCTATTGCAAGAATTCTTCATTACGATGCGGTTTTGTTACCGCAACGTAATTAGTTGAGAGAGTTGATAAACACAATGGAAGTTTCATGAAAAACAACCGTTTCGAATCATATTGTATTGAAGAGTTTGTTTGAATTTACGTTCACCTGTTTTAGTTATGAATTTGATATATTTAACATATTATTTTTAGTGACATTAATGAGACATGACACCTCACTTAATACGTCCGTATGTTCAATTACCTAATAATCGCGAAAATTTGTATGTTTTCTGTAAATAAAAACTAGCTGTACAGGAGAGTACGCTCGCGTTAAACTTTCATTCTCAATTTTTTTGTGAAACGCTCATAACCAAATCTTCTAATGATCTTATGTATAACAATCGCAAACGCTTTAGAAGACCAGTGCCTAGAATATTTCATACAACGAATCATAATTCATACTACAAAAACTTAATTGAATCAAATTCCCTGGACAGGAACTTACAATCATCGATAGAGTTGATTGACCTGTACTAAAAATTGACATGTTTCTTTATTTTTGTTAAAACATATTATTATTTTTTTTAAATAAGACTTAAAAACGCTGTAATCTAAAACCCAACTAGAAACGATTCACATCACTTGTTGAGAATCGAGAAAAAAATACTTTTTTAAACATTTCTAATTAAAATGACGATTATTTGATTGAAATTGTGGCAGAAGTAAATAAACTGTTTTCAATGTATTAGTAGATAAGACAACGCGAATTGTGATTATTTGACAGTGTCACTTAAAAAATTCAACTTATTCGATAATCCAAAGAGCTATAACACTCTTGCTAGACTAGTCCATAAATGCGGAGAGAATTTTTCACATCAATCAACTAGCTACCATTCACATACCAAACGAATTAGTCTCGCCAATAATGGCAACCAATCTTCTAGCAATAAAACCCGTCTATAAATGTTCCGTCCTCCCAGGCTTGGGATATTATGTTTACTGCCCACAAATAACAAAACAGACTAGCGGTTCAAAGATTTACTTCGCAACAATGTTGTTTCAGTCCAAATCGGCCAAATCGAAGCGAATAACCTCTGACAGAGATGGTTTTGTAATCTTTACGAAAGCATTATTCTGTACTGAAACCAAGCGAAGTGAATAACCCAAATCCACACATACCATCAAAAGTGGTCCGAAATGGGGAAGCATTTTGGTGAACTATATTTGTCCATCGCCATTAATCGCAGATTGGCCTGTCTTCGTACAGAACACCAACGATCACACATGCTCACATATTCCTGTTTTACGAACATCGCTTTTTGTGCTTCTCTTTTATGCTACACGCTTTTTCCATGCACATAGCTGAATTTTATCACCACAATCAACGCCAAACTACGCTATAATCCGTCAATTTGAAAATAAAGGGTCGAGAATGGGATTGGGATAAAAAATTGACCAAAAACTGATAGCTTACAATCGAAAGAAGGGAGGATTAAAGGAATATAACATGAAAGGACAAAAAATCGTAATCGTATAGACGTTGAGTTTGGTGCAAAAATAAAAGAGTTACGTTGAAATGAATTAAAATTTTCAAAAGAAACTGTTTTTGTTAAAAAGAATAAAAACAGAACAAAAGCTTTCTGGTTTGACGTGAATTAAATTACACCAAGCCGACATAAACCATTCAATAGCACCATAGCAATAGGACATGGAGGAACAATATTAAAACACAAGCTGCTGGTAATAGACATCTAAGACAATCAATTCACAGCACGAATAAACCTAGTCCCTGATTGATAAACCTGGACATCAAAAGGCTTTATCGCACGTGGTATTTTGTGCTGTTTTGATAATCATATTACATCTCCAATAGGTAATTAATACACCTCATTCTCGACGACTTCCACCCGCCCGATGACAGACAGTGTTCATCGACGACATGCGTCATTGGTTGGCGAGACTGTTCTACCGCCAGCGTACAGTTCGCCCCCAGGACAGGTATTGTTTGCCGCTTCTACCGATGTTCTTCTCCATTGCAAGTATGTACGCCCAAACGGTACTTAAATTTATTCACATAAATGCGTACAGCTAGCGACAAACCAGCGCTACCAGCATAAAATAGCATCAACACCACCCGATTGAAGCCGATCCGCAAACGTACAATAGGTGCATTTATAAATTTCCCCGACCCGACCAACACGGACATCGCAGCGTAGAGCTTCTATAATGGTGCACATAAGTTTACCGGATAGCCTCGGCTGAATGCAAATCGAAATCCAGAACAGTAAGGAACAGCCACCGTTTCGATGCGAATCCGTGCCTGGTGCGGGACAATCCGGTGTTTCCCAGGGTTGGGAAATTATTGAACTCGGCCCTCATTGGCACGGTAACGCACTGGTGTCCGCAGCAAAACGCAGCACTAGCTGCATTCGCTTCCGGTGAGCAGTGTGAACGGGCATTTTGCGTGCACAATTGTGTATTGTGCTAAGGCGGAATGGAAAATAGGCCACCCAAAGCCAACGACGGTCACGAACCGGCTTGCCTGACCGCTAACTTATGGTGATCGGTATCAAAACGGCGTCCAACTATGGCGATTTTAACGTTTTCCAGCGACCCAATACGCACTATGCCAGTTTGGTTTAAAATAGTTTACTAATTTATGGTCAGCTAAATGGATAAAAATAGAGTCGTAGTGGTAATAATTCAAGCAAAAGAAAGCAATAGGGAGGAGTGAAGGAGTACAAGAGCTATAAAGGGTTTTGTTTTTGAGTTTTATTTTATTGCCGTTCAAAAATTGTTTGATAATGAATATGATGAAGGAATAAGATGAAGTTACTGTAAACATGCTTATTTAAAAAGTCAACAATACGTCATAACGTAAACTATATTAGTATAGTTATGGCATACTTATTTATTTATCATTTTATAGAAAACAAATCAAAACGAACATCACTTTAATGTTAACATACTTTCTCTATCAGTATCATTATATAGAAAACAAATCAAAACGAACATAAGTTTAGTTATGGCATAATTATTTCTCTATCATTTTATAGAAAACAAACCAAACCGAATATCATGTAGAATGTTCCGTGATTACATATAATTATTATCCTACCATAACTCAGGAAATATCAAATAAGGTATGCTGATCCCTACAACACAAAGTTTTTACCCAAAAACTAACTTTACTATTCCTCCAGCCTTACATTAAACCAAATGACCCACAAAAGTTTCTTAAAATGTAATGAAACTAACATTCGATAATTAATAAATCCGTAGAAACTTACAATATCATAAAATGGAACAAACTGAAAGAAATTTACAGGAGGATGAAAACTGCTTTTTTTCGCTGATTTTATCGAAACTCTTATAAACACATCAAACCCTCTTACCGGTGAGCGTTGCAGAGTGTTTACAATAAAAAAGAGTACTTTTTTCGGTACATACTGCATTGGATGAAATATCCCTGAACAGGATTCTTTCTTTCTACAAGAAGTTTAGCGTTCAAGTATTTTATCGTTTGGTGAAAACTTCCGCTGCATAAAATGTTTAAATTGAGGGGAAAAAATGCCCGGCCAAGAAAAAACACACTCAGAGAGTATTATCACTCAGCCACAAAGTAAACAAAACGAAACTAAAGCTCGTTCGTTGCTTGGTATTGTTGGTTTAGTAATTTTCTTACGCCAGGTTACACTCGGAATTATGCAGTTAGAGTAAAATTGTTGAAATTTTTTATGTTGATTCTTGCTGACCAACAGTTTTATAAAAAAAAAACTTATGACTAAAAACAATGAAAATCCTCTCTGTTTATCCTAAACATGTTGCGAAACCTATAGTGAAACTGTTCAGCACTTTTATTAAGTACTGTAAGACACTTAACTTACCAATACACTAAATATCATCGCTTTGACAAAATCGAAAACAAACGTCGACAGCTCGGTACTAGCCGTAACGAGGCACTCGTATACATCGTTACCACCTCATCCAATGCAACGATTCAATAGATTTAAATGTGACCGACGGGGGAACAATAGAGCCAAGCAATCGGTAGACAAAGAAGACGTGCCTAATGAGCTGGAAGATGCTGAAGAAACGACTAGAAGGAGGGGGAAACTTTTCGTTACTACGAGCATGTCAGAAGAATTCTATATGACCTACCTAGTCCACCAGCTACATCCCACTGTCGGGGGTCGTACCCTTTACTTCGATAGCTAGTCTCCTTAATAGCTTGCCCAGTGTGCCGATATCTAGTGGGAGGGCGAAATTTGTCCGAATCATTTCACCCCAGTTATCTATATCGGAGAAGATATCACACTGTACTTAGTATGCCACAGACGAAACGCAACAATTTGGTTCTCCTTCGCTAGAGATGTTTCGTGTGTTGCTTTGGCTTCCAATCGCCACCGGCTAGACCTGTTACCAATTGATCTTTTCCTGTTGTGGCATTGTTCCGATCAAACGTGGCCAACGAAATACGCTCTCTAGAATGTATCTACATCTTGGTGCCGTGGCCAGATTCACGAACGGATACCTTTGATTACATAATAAAAGCAGTATCCCTCCTTAGGCAATTCTCACAGCTTAAGTACTGAACAGGCAGAAGACGTTGTGATAAGATGTGAAAGCATTGCTTTTGCTTATCTTGCACTTACGTCAAACAAACGTTGATATTCCGTACACGATCTACACAAGCTGAATTGTATTAACAGTTATTAGGGTGGTTAATGCACCGTCGATACATTTGATGTTATGCCTAGTTTGACACATGTACATCTTTAAGAGGATTTTCGGTGAAAGGAATATGATTCTGAAGAGCACATGTACAGAGTTCTGAGAAGCAAAGCATTAAAATGATGTGTATTTCTATAATCCATCTGTAGATGAAATGCTGTCACCGAACGGCATCAGATTCTTTCGGGCAAGAAATACTTTTTTTTGCTGTCAAACGTTTTCCTCCCCAAACCATTTGGTACAGATGCCCAACGACACTTACTGACCTTCCGTAACGATATCTTTTCTTTTAAACTGACATCCCATTGATCGAATTCTCAAGAAACACGTCCTGTTGACATGTTCATTTCACCATAACAGAAACAGGAGGAATCGTATAATCATACTCGAAAGGTTAATCTTCCGGATATGCTTGCTCAATATTTCTACCGTACGAGTTCAATCGACCAGATCTACCTGACGGATGGCTAACGAAATCAGATATCTATCCCACTGTCACTGACCTCTTTCGACTTGAGATACAAAACCGAATGGACGTATCGCTCCCAAAAGATGCGGCCGAAAAGGGGACCGAAAAACGCACAAACGAAATAATCCATAACATGTTTGTAGTTTTCCAAATCGGTGTAGAAATGTGAAGAATGTTTCGATACTTTTTTTTTCTTTCCTAGAAAATTTATTCGCTCTCCAATGGTTGTCCCTCATTGGCAGCGCTACCTTCTAGAGTTGATCCATGCGTAAGCGTTCTGCTGTGCAGGATATTGCGAGTTGTCATGGTTAAATCGAACCCTCCGCTAAGCACTGGATTCTCTCCGAAACTCCCACACGCCGGTCCCATTGCCTGGTTTGAAGTATGGCGACGTCTTTCCAGCTAGTACGAATACGAGGTATACCGAACTGTTGATTTGTCCATCTCATCTACTCTCGGGAAGGGTGGAAGTGTAGGAGAAGTATCCCTTCAAGTGAGGTGAACAAAAAAAAAGCCAGCAAAAAAAAGGACCATCTTCTTCCGATTTGGAAATGAAAATAAACCGGATACGGATGGATGTTAAATGGAAATATCTTTTGGAATTTTCTGTTTTTACGTTACGAATGTGTTCGTTCGAACATTGGGAATCGTACCGCAAGATAGATGAAAGATTGAAAGGTGCCCAAAGCGGATAACACATCTACACCCTTGTGAGGGTGATTGATTGGACCAAAACTACCCCGCCCGAAACATGATGTTCTCCCAACACGTTGAACATGATGAAATATCGCTCGAAGTCAATTGGGACGACATCGTTTCCGAGTTTCGCTTACTCAGATCCTTCGTTAGACTCGAAGGATGGAGCAACGACTAAAAAAATGACCTGTGCCGCCCCCCTTCGAACATCGCTGTTGGTGATGTTTAGATAAGTCCTGATAATACACTCACTCTCTAGCTTCTATATGTATATCCGGATGATCCGGATACGGGACAGGTTGAGGTCCTGCCTAGGAGAATGCTGACTTAATCATTACCGTTATGGTTTGACCATTATCCAACCGTGCTCAGCAGGATCAGAATCGTTCGCATGGATAAAATAGATGAGGGTAACGTTCTTAGTTATTCCTCGTTTTCTTCTCACACCTTGAAGCCAGTGGCCTATTTTAGACTGCTTTACATGAACGAAATGTTTTTTTCTGTCTTTCAAGCGTGCAATACGCAATGATATGTATTAACATTCGTGAAATTCAAATGATCATTTAAAAGGTGGAACATACCCCTGAAGTTCAAATCTGCTCTAATATTACAAAACAAACAACTTGATCATGTACTATGATATTCAAATTTATTAAAAATTGCTCGATTGCGCGTTGTTTTAAGTATTATTTTTTAAGTTATTATTGTAAAACATTTTCTTAAAAATAAAAACAAAAACTCTTAAAAAACAAATTTCAACCCTTTTTGTTTCACAGAAATAAACTCAAACAGACGTTTCGAAACAAATAAAATCATTAAATACATAATACCACTTACCTAGTCTCTATCCTGCCGAAAGGAACTCAATGCTTTTCAATTCAACCTCTTCCGGAACAATTTATGTACGCTACCCATCGCCTTCTCACTATCGCCCATACTTTCAAACGAATGCGTTCCTAGTGCATATCGTGGCAAGTTTTCTCGTCTGGCATAGTTGCATCCACTGTTCACCGCCGTCTGACAAACACCAGGCAGAATATTTCCACTCACAACGCGTAACAACGCACAACAACAATACGCTGGTCGACAAAACAATCAACCAACTGGCACACTAACACACACACACACACACACACATACACACAAAACGTTGTGCATTCAATGTGCGGGCACGGGCGATTTAATGCCGAGCCAAGTTGCACAATTTTGCACACTTTCTATTTATTTTTCATTGCACCGTTTCTCTTTTTCCATCATACACACTGGGGTAAGAGAAATCAATATTTTGCACATTTCACTGCCAACAAAACGCGCCAGTATTGGTACTTTATTTTCGATTTCGACCCATTTGTCGATACCTACACGTTGGTTGATGGTTTTATTTTCACACCGCCTTTATGTTGGCTGCCTGAAAGAGGGACGAAGGTGAGCGGATTCGAATCAGGCAAGGTTGTTTTAAAATGTAACAAAATTAAATCAATCACCATAGCATTTTATAGCGTTACGCTGCGTTGTGGTGTTTCAGTAGGCTATGTTTTCTATTTTCCAGCGCCGCCCAGCTGAATAAATCAATCGATACTAATGTTTTGGGGAATGTTCTTTGCCAGTTACGTGGTCAGTCGATCAACAAATAACAAAAACAAACACACAGACACACAAACCTAAAAACATAAACGATAAAAAGGACAAGAAAAAAAATGCTCCACCGTCCCACCTCACGTCTGGAACGAGCTCATCAGACGCACGAGGCAAATAAAACTTAAACAAGCTTGCATCACCCCACGGGGAACTAATTCCGTGTAGCCTCTTCCGCTGACAGATTGCCGTGGGAACGATGATTAATACACGCCACGAGACCGTGCAGGGGCATTTCGTTGCAAAAACGACCCTACGATAGCTAACGTGGGACTATAAATAATTCAAAACCATTTACCCGGCTTTCGGGGGTTCTTTGCCCGTGCACCGATGGGGACGCCTAACGCCCCCCCCTCTCCGCTATTGCGTTCGGCCCTTTTTCTTCCTTTATACGACGAGATTTATATTCCCAGACTTGGAACATCCGGTCTGTGAGTATGCGTCCGTGTGGTCCGGTGACCAACGCGTCACAAACGACCCTAGGCTACCTTTAATTATTTTATCTTCCACGAAGCAGTTACCGCATGCCGGATACCTGCAGAATAACCAGATGGATAAACGTACACCTGTACCGGTGTTAATCCAGCCCTGTAACAAGTAGCAAAATGAAAGAAGGTATCCTCCTTTCCTGTAGGAGTTCTGCGTCGGGTCATACGCAGGTGTCCAGCGGGAGTTCTGTTGTGGAGCAAATTTTCCCACTGTAATAAAAGCTTTTAAAGCATCTTTCGGTGAAGTAGGCTTTGCATTTTACAAACACCTACCGTTTGCACAGTACGTAACAAGATCAAGTTAGCCGGCAAAAAAAAAACACACACAGACAAGTGGCGCCATCTAGCAACGGGAACTTTATTGATCAAGAGCCCAAGCGATTCTCACTTTCTATTTGGTTTTAATTATTGAACCATCGCCACCGACATCATCAAACCAAGAATGGTAGCAAAGGTCACCGAAAAGCGGAAAGACACGCCCTACAACACGTTCCTGGTACAACGAGAATTGAATCAGGACATCCGCAACATCAACATCCGACATCAAACAACGTTACCGGAAACACTTTGGGAAAGGTTTGTGACGTTCCGTCTGTAACCGTCAAGCATCATCATCTCCGTCTGAGATGTGGAATCGAATGCGAATGCTGTGATACTGTTGGGCTTCGCTCTCACTCAATGGAAAGCACCAAACGAAAATATGGAGAAAATCCCCCACTTGTGCAGGAAGCTACAGTTTGGAGAGGAGGTTTGAAAGGGTGGCGGCCGTATCAAGTGGAGTGCATGTTGGGAATTAATTTTCCACCAACACCGTAACGTAGGCACGTGAACTTGAACGTCAAGAAGCGAGAGATTACTTGAGAAATTCTACGCTGAGGACATACTTGGCGGTAGGCCTTTTTCACTAAAACCTCGATTCTTCGCCTCGATTTCATTGCACTTCAGGCATACAATCATATGGCAAATAAATAGACAGGAAAGAGATAACAAGAAAGGGCGTGACAGAGATTAGGGACAAACACTTGGATTCTGAAGGAAAAATTTTCCAAGCACGTCTCGATGAATAAAAGACGTCACACATTTACACGCCTTGCCTAGTGCTATAAAGCTTGCGAGTTGATTTGAGTCGCTACATTGGGACAAATGATGGACGTCCTGAATGACAACAACAAAAAAAAAACGCAACATCAACAACCGCATGGTACGATGATTGATGTACAGATATCTGGTTGTCGTACTATTTTTATGTTCAGGTTTTCCCTATAAAAGACAGATAAAAGGGATAAACTTGCTTAAGCCTACATCAACCTACATGCAAGTCAGCCTAATGTAAAAATATCTCCACAGTGCACGTCTTGTAAAGAAAATACCCTTCCAAAATAGGCAGATTGTACATGATACCCTTGGTTTTTGGGCAACATTTCTGTCCTTTTATTTTGTATTCTTCCGTGTGTGCCGAAACATTGTAGCTTTCCAACCGTAAGGATACTTTTTATCTGCCACTCGCAGCTGTTTCCGGTGGATGCCTAAGATGTGTTTCTTGCTTTCATCACTTTAACACCAGTACCCAGTAGCAGATAGAAAAAAAAACGGAATTTGAACCCATCCGTTCCGCATCCATTTTCCGTTTCCGGTTAAGCAAAAAAAAGGAAGAAAAAAAGGATCAAAAATCCAAACACACATTACAGTTTTTTGAACTGTCGGGCTATACCGAGCGCAGCTCCATCCAAAGGTGATGATGATGAAAATGGGATTAACTTTTGTGTCGGCTTCTTTCCATACTGGTTGAATGTTTCTTTCACCCCGGGGTGGGGTGCCACCTGAAAGGAGCATGTGGGCACAATGAATAAGACGGAAAGTAAAAAAACCGTGTGTTAGTGTGCTGGTTTTTTGCCAGCATTCCCTTCTGCCAAGAATGTGGCTTAAGTTTGGGACCAAAACAAACTTATGACATAAAAAAAGGAAACCGGGCTATGGAACAGAAACCCCAAAAACCGTCAGCTGGCGTTGCCGAAACTAGGCAAAAGTATAACCCAAATGAAATAGAAATAAAAAGAAGCCTGCAACAAAAACATATTAAACCTTCGCGAATAGTTTTCTCTGTTTCACATTCTTTAATATTTTTAGGACGTCATTTTGCAACTGTGTTCTGTAAGTTTTTCAACGTTTCGCTGCTGGGTTTGTTTGTTTTATTGCGTACCATGGTGGACCATGATTCTGTTCTCTGTGTGTTCTTCCAACGTACGAGATGCTAGTTGATACTTTGATAACTTTTTCTATATCTTTCTTTAAAATAAAACCTATTCAACAAAGCAACTGTAAATCACATATGTTCTAGTTTTATTTCAACGGTTCTCTTACACTTTCTGTAACTTTTTTGCCCAACACACATAGCCCCACACGTTACATAAATCCGGCCAACGGAAATAGGCTCACACGTGTGCGGTTTGTTCACATCCGTCAGCAAATTATCGTCATATTCGTTCAACTTGTTTCCCTTTTTTTTTTGCTTGCCCGTCGTCCCTTAATCCACTCTCTGACAAGCAACGGAAGTGCGTCGTCACCTAAATCCTGTTAAGGCCAATCGTGCACGCTGGTCGGACACTGCTAGACACTGAAAGACATAGCAATCCACAGTTTCTTTTGCTGTGTGTTAACGCAGTAATAGCATGTGGGAGACGGAACATTTGCTTCGGTTTTTGGGATTTTGTTTGCTTCCGTACGAAGGGACGACCAGCGGACATCCAAAACACACACTCACGCACACACACACAAGCACACAGAGAAATAACGCACTAGGTGGGGTAGCACAACGGTGACGGAAAAGCCTCATTTCCGCTTCCGTGAGCGTAACCGGCATTTTGTTTTAGTGAAACGGATCAACCTTCGGCAACGTGACGGAGTTTTTCTCACGGCGCTTTTTAGATAAAAACAAAAACAACCAAAGCTACCGGAAACACAGAAAACAAACAAGAAAAAAAGCTCTACTTTTACTTTACTTCCAAGTGAAATTGTAACAAAAACCTAAAGAAAGATGTTCCGATTTTTGTTTTCACAAGCAAGATAATTCTAAGAACGTTTCCATCATTCGTTACGCTTTTCACATTATATGTACGAACTTCCATCAGCCCTTTCAGTCAACATTGTAATGATAATGTATACATTTCTTGTTTTGTAAAAAAAACATCACACACAAACGCAACATTCAGCACGTTCACATATACACGGAAAAAAAGAATATTCACATTGTACGCATAACCAACCAGCAGTAAAAACTTTCTTCTCCAAAAAACCGGCTTTTACAATCGCAAGTAAAAGAAAATCGCCTAGGATGGGGGTACTGCGGTACTACCGCTTCCTTCTAGTTCGCTATTTTTTATACCATTTTCACTATTTTTTTTATAATTAAACCATACGTCATGGGCACACGTGGAGCATGGTGAACTAAAAGCCCAAAAGACGGACTGCTGTTTGCTCACCCGATGGAACCGTTTAAGGTGGGGTTTGTTTTTTTTGTTGCAGTTGCTTCTTCATGAAAATTGCACCACAAAAACAACGTTTTTCGAAGTTGATCGAAACGTTGTTCCATCAGTGTGATTGATTAGATGGGTTTTAAACTGCACCTCCTCGGTGAGCTAGTCGCAAAAACACTATCTTATCGCTTTACTCACAGCTTCAGTACGCTGATTCGCGGGGAAATGCGATTTATCTTTTGCTCACAAAACATACACGCAACACGAAACGCAAACGTACGTGAACTCGAAAAGGACGAGCCTTCTTGCTGCGGACACGCACACGCCACGAACGGATACGAACTGCTAACTACCCATCGGGCGAAATGGCCGAACGTTTCAAGCCCTCGTGCCCATTTTTTTGCCCGTCCAATGCTCTCTCGCTCTCACCGAGCGCGAACTAAAACTTTCCGAAGTAAACCGGATGTCCCTGGCAAACGGCTCCGCATGAACGAGCAAAACTCTCCTGCAAACCCAGAATTCTGTAAGCTTTTCCGAAACACGAAGACACGTAGGGAGAGCTTTCGCTTCAATAGAGAAGTACTCGCAAACTGAGAGCAAACAAAAAAAAAACAACGGGAAAACAGATTCTACCCGAACGATAAACGTCAAACGATGACAAGTGACACCGGAATTCTAGTACTTCGCCGGGTTTGCTCGCTTTCTGAGAGAGTCACGGTTTCCCCTTCGGTTATCGTTACCAGACTCAATGAGCTTTGACTGCTCTCGCGAAATTTGCTTATTTGCAAATAGCATCCAAACCAGTCGTACGCACTCCAGCTCAATTGATTTACAGCGCTAGGGGCACATTATTAGGGACACATTACCAAACACACAGTACTCTATAGCTACCAATTGGCTAGTATTTGATGGTAGCTATACTGTTATTGAGCTCAAATGTTCACAACATCATCTAACAAGCACTGCAGCACCATGGTTTTTTAAGTTAAAAGGACACTATTCCTCGTACCAAAATAAACGCACCCTCGCTCACCTACAATTTAAATACACTTGCAATTTTCCCTGACAAACACAGCTCTATCTCTCTTCAGTTTTCATCTCAATTTCTCAAACCATTCGTTCTAACCGTCGCTCTCAATTTTCGTTGTTCCTGTATGTTATACTGTTGTTTTGATTTGCAGCGCCCGTATAACAGTTGAAGATTTCTTACTACGAGCTTTTAATTATTGTGTTTTTGTTTTTACATCTTAAATGTAAAACATAGCATGTTTTCGACATAGTTATGAGATGCTTTAATACCATGTGCCAAAAAAAAGGTCAATTTTCTCAGTAGATATGTATATTTTCACACTATTTACATTGTGAAAATATTCAAACAATGCTCATTTCGAAACTTTGATACAGGTGTTATGTTCTGCATTTCCATTTGGGTATGAAATGGAGGTGTCTTAGAATTTGAAAATGTTCTCTATATCTGCTAGCAACCATATAGCATGGGGAAAATAGCTTAAACTTTTGGGGAAAACAAATCGCGCCATATGCAAATTACGGAAATGGTGCTTATTCAACGGAAATGAAATATTTTCAATTGAGTTACTTTTCTTCATTCACCCCGACTCAACTCTTTCGCTTTGTGGCGTTGTTTCGCGATATCTCGCGGTGGTATGAAGCAGCACCACTGTACCAAAATTACTGAGAAAAATCCAAATTAAATCGCACGGTGTTCCATTAAAGCAGTGTTCACTAGATCGCTATTAACGTTCACCAATTCACCGCGCTTGTTGCAACCGAGTACACGTTGCGAACTACCATCATCACATACGCAAACAGCGACCTCAAGTGTGTGTTTTTTTTTAATTCTCCCCGCGAAAGATGCATCGTGGGTGTGTTACCGATGGCAAAGGGAAAGCAACCGGTGAACACGAAAATATCGGAAATTATGTAACCAACCAGCACACAATGTTTGAGCCCGAATGTTTATTTATGAATCCTCGCTACATGAATATGCATCGGTGTGCTTCACATATACACTGTTCTCCCCTACCGAGCAGGGGTATAACACGCGCCCCAAAAACCAGGAATACGGGAAAACGAATCTGCCCCCCCCCCCCCCCCCCAAACCTCTATCCACATCCACGAACGCTGACCAAAAGGGAATCCATGTTCAGTGGCCGTCTGGCTAATGTTTTGTTTGCATTCGATTCGCGGTATTGTTGTGCGATCGTATACCAGTACTACCTCCGGCCTCTTTAAGCCCCTTTTATTACTACAGAATCGGAAGTGCTCCTGGCAAATCGACTGGCAAGTATTGGGAATCGTCGGAAAGCTCGAATTCAAAGCACTGGATGGAGTAATCGAAACGGAAAACCACCAAAAATAACACGGAACGAGTTCCGTATGCACGCGCGCTACAAATCACTTCATTAGTGACTGGCAGTACTTGGGAAGCATAAGACGCATGAGACGGTTGAGTAGATTCTGCTTCACACTACCACTTTATGAACTACCCCCGTGTTAGAGGATGTGGGAAGTAGGCTGTTTCAATTCAAACCTCACTCCTCTGGGAAGCTGCTGGACGCTGGGTATGGGAGTTATTTTTAAAAGCACCCAATCACATTCTTGATATTTAAATATTCTATAAAAAGTGCTGGTAACTGGCAAGAGGTATATGATTATACTAACATCTGGCATGAATATTAAAAAAAAACAAATTCATTTAGTTGATTATTTGAACTCAGAATCACCAGATAACGATCTGCTAATTATGCTGCTTTAAGGTTTAACGAGATTACACTGTTTGTAAGTGTACTGTTTGTATAACTAATCACACTTAATCACTATTCGGTCATATTTATATATTTGTACTAGCTTACCCGGCAAACCTAGTTTTGCCCTTAACACGTTGACTGCCACATTACCTATTTCGTGGTTGATACAAACACTTCCCAGGGGGCCACATCCCCCAATTTCTGGGTGATGACAAATGCACTCAACGTACCGCGTATGAAGCACACCAATATCATGCCGTGTTTGCAAAATAGTCTGATAAATACGGTAGGTAAAAATTAGTTGCACCCTGATGGCCATTTTTAGTTTCGATTTGATCTTGTCGAAGTCGAAGACTTGTGAATAATGTAACATTATTCAACGTTTATAAGTCGTATTTGTTTGTTTCGGCTACCAAAATTTCAAAGATTTCCTCGTAGATTAATAATCAAAAATATAAAGTGTTTCGGAGTCATATGTAAAGGCGGCTTAGCAAAGCAGATTTCTTCCACAAAAGCAAATTATTTTTGTTGACCGATAAATTCACTTCATGCAGTTGGGGTTGGATTATTGAGGTAAGCTTTCGGGTTTTCTCTCTTTGTCTAAGTCCAATTATTTAAAAATATCTGGAGAGCAAATTCATCACATATACTATCATTAACATCGTAATTATCAAAGTCAGAATCAGAAGACAGAAGAAGTTTTCAAGAAATTAGCAAAACAAACGACATCATAAAATCGGTTCAAAGAGCGATTTGCGACGGGCAATTCACTGAACATGTACCGTGGCAGTCAACGTGTTAAACATGTGTTTTGTAATTAAAGTTTTCTACCAAACATTTTGAGTGTTCTATCTTGATTCGTGTGGTATTATTAGAGTGGCGATTTGAGAAAATCGTTGATCAGTAGAATATTCTTAAATTATTGCCATTCTTAATCCAAATGATATTCCCAATCAAAGCAATTTTTCTTCTTCTTTTGTGGCTCTTCTTCTTCTTTTCTGCTACTTCAGGAGGTATTTCTGGCTCTCCTTAACGATCGGGACTTAATACCAGGTCCTTCCGTGTAAGGCGCCTATTCCACATGTACTACCGAGCCGCAATTCACTAAACAGCATTTTTTTAATATTCACACACTTGCTTTTTACTTATTTATCACTGACTTTACGCTTCAATGAATAACATTGCACAAATAAATCGTCATGTGTACCTACTGTGATTGATATATTCGTTAGAACTTTTTTTTCCAGTACCTAGTGTTCAACATTATTCGTGTTGGAAAAATGGCTATGCCTACTTGATAACTCCCGCAGGAAAAACAGAAAAGAACTCATAATATTGGCCAGAGGCCGCCTAGCGAAACGAAAAATAGCGGTAAACCTATTCTCATACCTAACGAACGTTCAGCGAAAATTTCAAACAAATCGGTTCAACCGTTTAAGAGGAGTTTGCACACTAACACCGCGACACGAGAATTTTATATATATAGATTTAACAGAAGTTGCTAAATATCGGTTTTAATGTATCATGGCCTACGGCAGCTCGGCCGCTTGCACCACTCGAGTCCATCCAGCGGAAATTTACGCGCTTCGCCTTGTGTTCCTGGGATCGCCAACTAGACTATCGGACCAGGGGCTTGCTGGTTGGCCTATCGCCCCTCGAGGTAAGGTTGCTGAACGCTAGGAGATTGTTCGTAGCGGGTCTAATGAATGGCCACGTTGACTCTGCTACACTACTCTCGTCCATCAACCTTTACGTTCCGGCCCGTTCTCTCCGGACGCGATCCTTGTTGGCGGTGGAAAATCGGCGCACTGTGTTTGGATCGTCCGATCCTTTCCTGATCATGTGTCGTAATTTTAACGATGTTTCCGATACGTTCGAGCCAGGCATGACAACTGCGACTTTCGGCGACAACATTAATATCCACCGCGTTACCTCGGATTCCTAATGTCTTACATCGTCATTTATATGTTGTGAACGCTGTCGAGTGGGCTTCATGAGTCCGTTGACGAATAAATAAATAATAATAAATAATTTTATGCCATTTTGATCACATCAACATGCGCTTCTTTTACTACTTTTTACCTAACTCACGGAAACGGCAAACAGTTTTTTAAAGATTAACAAGAGATGTCAAACAAATTGTTAGAACATAAATCAGGAGTCGTTACCACACGTTATCTATGTTATTATTTTTTTTCTCTTAGAGGTTATATGCTTTAATTTTCCATGTTGTCTAAATTGCATACTACGGATTCTTAGAATTATAAATTAATTTGAAATTAAGCGTAGAGATATAGAACAACGATTCAAGTAAAGAAATATTATTCTGAAATTAAAATATGTTAGACTCGTTTAGTGTTTGGCACATTTTAAATGAATTACAAATTACAAATGGAACACACTTCTAGCAATGTATGGATGTTAATTTACATTTCAAAACCATTCACCACACGAGTGTCACCTTTACATGTGACGAACGTGTGTTTGAACTATGCTAGGTGTGAGAAAACATCTTACAATCACATCCCGCATCATTAGTCTCACACCTTCAGTGGTGAGTATAATAACATGCTCAAATTGAAGCATGAAAGGAACCTCTCAACTGCATACCGCTGTGTCTTATCCAAATGATAACACAGCACGCAATATTGCTTTAAACCAGCTAAATCGTTTCGCAGAACATAGAATTATAACCAAGCAGAATGCAGCGCTGGATTGTAAGATCCTGTCATTCACACATTATGCACCATTGAATGTACCGCTGCTACGCGAGCATATGCACAAATGGCACGGAAAAGTAAACATTTCCTTTCACGCGACGAAAGGAACGGGATTGTCATTATCGGCGTCACTCTTCGCGCTCTTTGGCAGCAGTAGAACATAGCGAGCGGCTGTGGGAGTTGGTCCATGGTGCACTAAGTACACAGTCGCCAGCAAAAGGATATAGCCTTCCGCAGTTCTGCGCGAGAAGCAAATTTTCCATTTCACTAAGGAAGTAAAAACGAAGTACGAGCCACTGAATACAATGTTGATTCGGTAGAGAATGGTTCGCAAATTGTACTCATACCAGAAGGCAAATAAGTGACGCTATCGGCGTCTTTCCTTACACGTCATGCGTAAGGTATAGTTTAAGAGCTTTTCACTTCGAGCGCCGTTTCTGTTGGCGAGCTCAAGTTCGATAAGTGGTTCGCTTCTCGGTAGAAGCACCATAATGTGAATTCATTTGAAAACAGTTGTCATCATTACAGAAAATGCGTTTTTTTACGGTTCTGTTAACTGCGCATTTATTTTTGTTTTCGTATTTCATATAAATATATTTATATTTTAACCTAGTAATGTTTCAAATATTTCACCAGATGCACACTGCTAAAATTGTGATTTTTGTTGCAAGTATTGATATTGCATGTGCTTTTTGGGTTTGTGGAATGCTTTAAGCTTATCTTATTATATTTTTTTCTTTGGTCCCTCTATCTCTCTCTCTTCTTGGCCTCCTCCTCGTGGTCGAGCAGGTCGCAAAGACACAGCAAGGACGCCAATCCATTTTCAGGAAAGTCGGTCTAAAGCTGCAGTCCCCGCATCCACGGCTGCATCCGATCTCCGACAGGTTCGACTCTACCTGATCCAGCCTACGAGCTCGCTGTTACCATCGTACTAGGCCACGTTGTTCATTTGCCGGAAAGAAAATCAAAAATCCAAATTTCCAGTAATGGCAAACATAGTTTTTCAATCCATAGGATTAAACTATACGAATTCAAAAAAATCAAGTCTCTAACTAATCTGGTTTCTGAAAACGAGGCTGTTAAAGTCAAGATTTGTAAAAAAATATTTAAAAAAAAACTTGTTTTTTGTCATTGTTTAAATCAATGTAATTCAACAGGTACTGAACTTGATAACTTTTTGTAATTTGGAAAGGAAACTTAATATTATTTTTCCATATGTACTCATGTTTGTGATTTGTCTTAAAATTCTCTTACATTTTTAAAAATATTTGCAAAAAGTCTGTGAAAAATGTCATGTATGTTTAATTTGACTTGAAACCAGTTTTGTTGAGTTACATCGTCTCATTAGTACCACATAATAGTGTAACATATGTACTTTCATGTGGTGAAGAGATATTGTGCGAAAGTTTGCGATCGCGATTTTTATGACAGTTTTTTCAAACTAACATTTTTTGGGAACTGGTATAATAAGTACTGGGCGTCCCCATTAGGCATTGATTTTCATACAGCGATTTAATAAGAAAATATTAATTTATTTGCCTTTGGTTTGTCTTTCCTTTTTGAATGTATGATTCTTAATATTTTCTCAAATTGTATTGTATTTATACTACTGTTGTAAACAAACGTTATTTACACCGACCGCCGCTGTCACTGCGGTTTTAATGTCGACATAAATGTAAAGATCTTGGCATTCGATCGGAACGATTAGAACCGTGGTGAGTTTAGGTTTGCGAAAAAACTTATAAAATGGACGGGATCACAAACAACGAACCTCTTTGGTAGAAAATCGCCAAGGAATAAAGTAACTAATTTTTTGGTTCGCAATAGCGTTCCTAAAAAAGTCTTAAAAAAGCCGCGTTTTTCTACAACTACCGTTTTGTACTTCGTGTTACACCCTGATTGAAGTGTCAAGATGGTGTCGATTAGCTAAAACGATATCTATCAACATTTTCATAGTCACAAACATTTAGCTTGGAGTCTTAATAAAGCCATAAAATTTATTCAGAGTAAAGTTAACATTAAAAAAAAGGGGATAAAAACTGTTTTGTATGAATTGAAGAACATGATTTATTCTATTTATTTCAAGAGTTTAACGTTAAACAACATTTCAATTTTTTTGTATTTGCATCGTTAACAACTGGTTTTGAAAATAATTTTGGAAGTAAAGCTAAGTTACAGGTTAAAAATCAAGATCAAGTCTGACTTTCCAGATGTTGTTTTAACCGTTTATTGTTGCTAAATCGAATATTGAAACTATTTTGGCAAGCACTAGTTTGACCACACGGTCCCATGATCAGCAACATCAGGATCTAAGTTTTGATACCGAATCATAGAACAGTGCAGGGCTTGGAGAAGTTATGACTGTATTAGATGCACTAAATCTAAAGGATGATGCACTAATCAAAACCTTTGCCAATTGTTAAACTTTGTTCAATCAACACGATTGAACCATAATACCAGTGAACACCTCTATATTTCGTTACAATAACTCCCTCTAAGGACCAAGCACTTCCAATACCGCAGCTAGAGCGCAACGGTAAATAACAACCTTTAATCAAAAGCACCTGTGATCTTGATTTTTTTTTTGTCTACCTATATTTAGAGACAGATATGAAGAGTATTAGGCAATATTCAACTAGTTTGGTATGGTTTTAGTGATGTGTGTCCAACGGGAAATTGCGGACAGTTGTACCGAATTGTTCCGAAACTTGTTCGGAGCTGTCCAACGTGCAAGGTAGCAGAACTCCTCTACCACCTCGAGATCGTCGTCGTCAACTGATACTTTGCTTCCGAGTCGGGCCCTATCGTGGTCAGAGCCTCCGTCATGCATGTACTTTGTCTTCGTCGCATTGATACTGAACGCAATTTTATGGGATTGATCCCTTGATTTATCATGCGTTTGTTTTATTATATATGAAATATTTCTAGAATATAAATGATTCGAAAGTTCTAACTGTTCTTAATTGTGTAGCAGATCCACAGTCTCTGTCTTCACAGTTTCTGATCAGTAGTCTATAAGCAGTGATAATTTGATAAACTTAGTTTAATAGTGAAAGTAGTTAAAAAAAAGTTAATAAAAATTGATGGTGTGATTAAATTCAACGTAAAGGCGGTAACGGAAAAAAAACGTACACATAAGAGCAAAATTTGCGCTTTTGGTCACTTGTTCACCAATAGCAGCTTCTTATGCCGCTTTGGCCACTGTTCAACGATACGGCAACAAAGAAACGTTGTGTTTCCTTTCCTCTTGATAGAAGTACTGAAAAAAATTTATTCGCCTTATTGAGACACGCGCGCGAAATAAGGGGGTTAATAAAGCATTTACTGTCCTAATAAAAAGTCGCTTCAATTGCAGCCCGAAAATTGAATTGTGATAAATTGATTAGTAATTCGGTAAGGAAACAGTATCCTGTTATATAGTTTATGAAGCCGTTCTCCATTCCTTGGGGGCGCTTGGATTTTTAAATTTAAATGAAAGCAGTCGCTATGCATTGATAGGTGGTCTTTGCTGCTGGACTCTTTAAGGACGAGTTAAGAAAATTGTGGCTATCACTTCGTTAAGTTCGTTAATTTATTATTAATTAACTATCTAAAGATACAAATTATATCATAAAAGCGTTCCTCTCAATACTGTATCGGAGTATGAGGTGGGACTCATCATCATCATCGCCAAGCTAACATGTTCACTCGTACGCATTGAGAATTGTCGCATACACGGTTTTATTTGATACCGCGATTCTTTGCTTAAATCGATCCGATCTTTAAATCGGAATTTGTGTTAAATTTCACCTCCCTTTTGTACCAGCTGTGGCTTACTAAAATCTACTGAAAAGCATCATGATATTTACTGCACTTGTGGAACGTATGTATGTAAGGAAAGGAATGGATATTTATTTCTTGAAAATCGACCATAGTGCTTGATCCCTTGACGGTTGCTTTACTATCGTTTTTTACCCGTTTCGGGACGCTTTTATAAACCTGATCGCAAGCACAGATTGATTCCGTCTCCCCAGATTTTAATACATTTTTACATGTATTGTTCTGTGGAACACTCTTTGGGTAAAAAGTTTGATGAATGACCACTGGAATCTCGAATGTGTGATATTCGTTAGAAATAAGTAATATATGCATATAACTTTATTCGGTTTTCAATATGCTTTTACATTGTATGAGTATATATTTAACAACGAAATGCCCCGAAGACTGCGAATATATATATATCATTCCAACGAGTACTTGTTTTTATGTAACTTCCAAAGCTCCGATATACTTAAGCACATTCCATCTGTGTTGACCGATTCATACACCCGGATATATCCCTTGTTGCAACGTTCACACGACAATCCACCATACCCAGGATGACAGGCACAATCCTCGACAGTAGTCACCTTCCCCAAACCATCGTTGTACACAGTTGCCATATCGATGGTGAGTACGTTATTTTCATCAGGCATCCTATACCTTCCACGAATATACACATCGTTTATGTGGCTGAGAGTACTCATAAAGATAAATTTGTTAATCTCATCTTCTGGTATCCGATCGCCGCGTTCATAATATGCCGGCACCAGTCGCCAGTTCGTTTCCTTCATGAGCACTTGCACCTGTTTCTGGTCGTGTGACGGTGGCAAAAAGAATCCTATAGCACGGTGTCTGTTCCGTTTGTCGAACAGTAGTATGCAGGGTTTGCTTC
The DNA here is from genome assembly GCF_943734845.2 of Anopheles funestus. Classification (NCBI taxonomy): domain Eukaryota; kingdom Metazoa; phylum Arthropoda; class Insecta; order Diptera; family Culicidae; genus Anopheles; species Anopheles funestus. The sequence continues at coordinate 51,888,131 of NC_064599.1, forward strand.
GATCGATGTAACATTCATCCGTTACTGGGAATCGTAAATAACCTCCATAGGCTGTGATCAGGTTCCCATTCCAAACAAATGAGGGTATTTTCAGGTAGTCCGTAGCTGTTTCACCTTCTAACAGCAACGTTTTTTCGGGGATTGCATTTGAGAGCTTAAATTTGTGCTATAACGAATGGAGAGATAAAAAAATCTATATACCAAAAACAGAGCTGATAAATGTTAGCAACATACCCTTGTACGATACAGATCAGTTGCAATTGTACATCGGCCCGTTACTCCCGAACAGAAACAATCGTTCAAAATTTCGTAGTCCTGACTGAACGTATCAACCTCCTGAACTGTGTCACGCTGTGGAATCACTTCGCTAAAATCATAATCAGCATTCTTCACGACTTGGACGTTTGCGGAGAACATCAGACGTGTTTGACTGTGGCGTGTACCATCGCCTATCCATAGATCATACCGTCCGGAATCGTTACGCGTTACTGCAGGACACAGCAGTTCTCCGTAATTGGAGGTGCAACGTGTCCTTGGAATAGGTCGTCCATTGAAATACCACTTCGGGTTACGTAAGATGTGCTGTCCGTGGCGAAACAAGAGTTTCAATTTTTTCCCCTCCTTTACCTCCACATTAAAAGTATCGTATTCCTGCGAAGCATCTTCCAAATCTGAAACACAATCATTCTTAACAAGAAAACACACCACATCTCACCGCCCTGTGCACTTACCAGTGACATGCACTGACAAACATATTGAAAACAAGGTGAATAATCCCAGTAATGTAACAAACAAATCCCTCATGATTATTACTAAGCGCACTGCACTTTGCTGCGTCTGGCGATCAACTAATCGTTTAACTAAGTTGGAACGCTATATGTACATTTACAGCAGCACATCTCGCGTACTGATGATTAGGTTCAAAATAATAACAAACTGATAAGGATGCGTTTGCGTTTCTAGTTGAACACAGCTGGTCGCAAGGTTAAAGGAGGGCTTGCAAGCACGAGTAGTTAATTTGTTGCAACCTTACACAAGGCTTGTAAACATATGACTCATTGTGTAATCGCAACAGTAAGTTTCATTCATGTTAAATCTGAACAGTTGTATGCTATTTCAAACAAACAAAATGCCTGTCTTTATCTGCAAGCTGTGCTCTATAATGCACTTAAAATAATTGAATTGATAATTATAGCGACTGAAGATTCAAAAGCAACCATCGTGTAGAATAATCCGGGTTTAGGCCGTTGGGTCTCTAAGGGAGATGCCTGATAACAAATCACGTAAACTTTCTCTAAATTGCTTCAATGCGCTGGCTGCAGAAATGTGCTGAAAGGTACTTGCATACTCTATACCTGATCAGACTAGTGAACAATGGTTTCGTGAAACTCTTTTTTCGTTCAATATAATCTATATAATGTCTAGCAACTGATTAACACTGTTGATTCTTCTTGGCTTTAACGACCTTATGATTTTGAAGAACCCCTAGTATGGATGATTCTCTAGGTCAATGCCCCTCTGAATCTCGGTGCCTATATTCTCTCTCTCTCTCTCTGTCTCTCTCTCTCTCTCTCTCTCTCTCTATCTCTCTCTCTCTCTTTCTTGCTGTTATTAAACTTATTTTAACCGCGTAGCCGAATAGTCCTTGCTACAGAAAGACGGTCCGAATAGATAGAATAGAATAGAATGATCCCCGGTCCTGCCGTGTGGACCGGCGCTGTTTATCACATACACCACCGGGCTGCCCCATGCTTACATTGTTTTATATATTTTAATTTGGATAATGAAACACCGACGAACCATTGGTCTAATTGTGTTGTATCTGCACTGATAACAATAAATTGCAGTTCTCTAAGTATTTTTTCAATTTAAATTCTTTAAGCATAGAGGTCTTCGCGTTTCTGTAGTGCAATTTCTTTGTAAAAATTATGCCGGTAGCTTTTACAACATCTTCCGGAACTATGTTAAAGGCTTCTTCTTGGTTCCCATTCGTTGCAGTTGAATTGTAAAGCATCTCCTCTATCTTCTGTTTCTGTGGAAAAGTTACTCATCTTAGTTGAAATAAGTGTTACGAGATATCAAGATAGAATATAAATACGATCAACCCTACATAAGAATTCTCCATTTAATCAACATTTAGTCGGCGTGTTCATAGAGATTGGGTTTGCTGATATAACACAGCTCAGATAATTAGGTAACGAAATACAAGTTTGTCAAACAAGGGCTCAATACTGATCGGTCTGGTTAATTCACTATTAATTCACTAAGATGTTCAATATATTTCAACAAGTCGTTAAGGTCGAATGAATATTTGAAAACTTTAAATTTTTTATAATTGGTTTTAAAGCAAATGAAAGTATGTCTTCCAGCAAGGATAGTTACAGACACATTAATGAATTGAATGCACCTAAATTTGTACATGCCCTGTCATCACAGATGTTTAATATTACCATCACATACAAAAAAATTAATACTAATGGAGCACAATTTCGTACGATTATTACTGACAAAAGATGATTTTATTCCAATCACGTCTAGCAGCTTCCGGGAATGAGCACCACCATCTAATTGCCAATTACGTTTAAATCGATCAGCGATGAATCATACCATCAGCAACACCATTCAAGATATACGAGCGGATATGCAATTCCGGTACTGTTGCCTGATGAATGCATACACGGATACGAATGCCCTTGCTCCTATTTCTTGGCAAGCTATGAAACAATGTCATACGCCGTTGTCAACGGTGCGAAAATACACGATAGAAACAACGGATGCAAAAACCCAACCCTGGGTAACGCAAGGACTATCCACAGCAACACCGATGGTCGATGATCCTTCCCAACGGGTACGTTGCACCGCTTTTGCACTTGGTATTTTTTGCTTGCATGTGTTTTTCACTACCAAGCCACCCAGTAACAACACTCGATAGCCCAACATTGTTGTCACAAGTATCGGATGTAACGGTGGCCGGGAACGATGTGCTCATCGAACGGTTTCCGATCCACTCCGTAGGCGTTGGCTGTACAGGGAAGCTACTTGGAATGTGTGTTATTTTTACATTAACCACGGAATCGCTCAACAGCGGTATGATATGTATCGAGAGGTGAAAATGAGTCACCTCCGTGTCGGTCCATTCGGTTGGTTGAAACATCCTTCGTTCAATGACAATTGAGTGAAATAGAATCCACGTGTCGGATAACGGATATAAAATAAGGTAATGATAAGTGTTTTTAAATTTTACAATGGTTATTTTTTAATTTAAAATCGGTTATTGCACATAATGCAAAATTTGCCAGGGATAGGGTAAAGTTGTAAATTCAAGGCTGGGTGTTCTAAGGTTGTTTAAGCTAAAACTGAAATCCATATTATTTTCCTACAAATTTTAAAAAGTTATCATTTTATCACAGCACATTTATCACATTTTTTGGATCACAGGATAACAAATGTTTTAAGTAAACACATATAAATAACAAGAAAAACTTTTCATTACAAAAAGGTATGATGAACTAACAGCGCGATTCTTCTTCAAAAGAAAATTTGTTGTCTAAAAATCAAAAGAAACGAGCCTACAAATTCCTTCAGTAACACTGCATTGGAAAAGAGAGAAAACTTAAATTTCTTGTGCTTTTGTGTTTTTTTAGGAACGGCCATTCCGTATTAAAAATGCTATTTCTTAATAAAATATCTATTGATTAATAAAAAAAAGCTTATTTCTTGTGCGTTTTTTTTTATTAAAACTTTTTATTCATCGACTATTTTGCAATTACTCTATTATGTCAACTATACCTCAACGAAATCAGGTGTTATTGAAATATTTTCTTTCTATTTTCTATTCACCTGTCATTCTAAGTCCCTATCCATGCAATTTTCAGTATACTTTTTTTTATCTACCTTGCATCAACAGTATCGATACCGTCATTTATTTTCCTGTGATCTTACCACGAAGCCCCACGGTGCTTCATCACATGTTTGATGGCAATTGACGAGGTGGAAAAAAGTGTCCATTCCCGTAACCCTTCCGGCAGCAGTAGCACACACGAACGAGCCACGAAACACACACACACACGCTTACACACAAACGGAAATATACAACCACGTGGTACGATTGACAGTGGAGCGTGGTTTGTCGAAGTTTTTCACACCCATCAAGACGACACACCAATGGAATGGTGAAACGTGGCAGAAAATTATGTATGCTCCGTATCCACGTGGTTTGCCCAGCCGTTTACCATTGCTCGTGAAGCAAAAGGGCAAAAGGTACCACCCGGGTGGTTTACAAGGAGCCACTGTTTTTCTTTTCCACCATAACTGACGTGGCGCGGATGGGTAAAAACCGTACCGGAACATTTGAAAATAAAAGCAAAGCTGTAGCGAACGAAGGTAGCAAGCAAATAGCAAAGTGCTACAGAAGAAACAACTTTCCCGCCTGGAAGAACATTCGCTCTTTGACGGCATTCTGTTCATTAACATAAAGCAAACATATTTTTGAGCAAACGATGTAATTTATGCAGAAATGTGTTCGATTCGTCGTTGATGCTTTATATTATTTTTCGTTTTGTTTTCATTGGACGAATGTTCAGTGTGAAATCATTCCTCCGGTCCAGGGAATGAGAAACGGTGACCGAATGAAATAGGTTTACTTTGAACCTTTTCAGCATGAGCTAACTTCTGCGTTTAATTTGTGTGATTTTGTTGATTTTGAGTGTTTATTTTATGTTCAATATTTCAGTTTAGGTTTGCGGGAAAGACCTTTCTAAATGTGAAGAAAAACCCTGAATAGTATGAAAGTTTTGACCTTAGTGTAGTAACATAAATTACAGTTTAATCACACAGCTGGCCAAAACCATTGCTTAAACTTACCATTATCAAAGAACAAACACTGTTTTGAAGATACTTTCCACTTCCGTTTCCCTGTCTTCACGAGCAAACAATAATCGGCAAGGAAATGTAAAACAAATTCTTATTACGATGGCAACAGTCGAACTGACAAGAAGTGTTTTCGAATATATGCGAGATGTTTTGTTTCTAAAATTCGCTCCTTCACTTTGTGTACCGTCTTCAAGGATGTAAGGTAGGTTGTACAAAATATTTCTCATAAACAAACCCTTCATCACTAAGAGTTCTATCGACATCCTGCTAGAAATAGACCCAAACAACAGTCTATTAGGAACCATACAAACTGATCTGAAATCCATTTCTTCCTGGAACTGCATGATATGCAATCGATACAAGATACATGGGCAAACATATTGCTCAATGTCTTACCAAACGATTTCAAAACGAATGCAATACGCATTCATTTCCCAAGTGACAAAAATATGATTTCAGAAACTTGCATAGTTCAAATTGCATAGTTTATGACAAAAGAAGAAGAGATGACAATTTGTGCTACCGAAAGTTATGTTTCTCTCTTCAATCATTACGAAGCAATCGATTGTAAGTAATTAAAAACGTTAAAATACTATTTTCCAAATCAAAGTCAGTCATCTGGGTACTGTCTAGAGCAAAAGCTTAAGAAGGATTTTAATTTTACTTGCATCTCACTCAAACATCGAACTCAAGCGTCTAGAAAAGATTTCTGTTGGAAATTCGTTGTATTTTAAAGTCTCGTTTATTGTAAAACTCTTCCATCTTACTTTGTGAGATTGGATGCGTGCAGAGTAAGTCGTTAGTCAGATGTGCCGACTTGCATTCCAATAATAACAGCGAGGTATGAAAAACAGGCAAGACCCCCAAAGGCACAATAAGCAAACCCGATGGGGTTTTGTGTGAAATGTACTGTCCGTATGCCGGCCGTCCCGTTTCTCCTCTGTGCTCAGTTGCCGCGAAGCTATATCAAGATAGTCCGAACAAACATAACTATTCACTCGAACGTTTGGAGCTTTCGCTTCCGTGTTGTGCACCGGAAGAGACCGTCTGTATAGTGGTGCACGAGCACCTACCGATCGATGAATGTTATGAAAATTTGTTTTGCTATTATCGATGCATGTACGACATAAATTATTGACCAGGACCGGATAGTGGTTACCAACTCCCTAGCGCTTAAGGTGTACGTTTCACACTGCCCACAGGGAGCGACATGTTAACAAGCATCGTTAAAGGCTGTGTTTGCTACCTAATTTCTTTGTTTGCTCGTATTAAATTGTAACGGAATTAGAATAATAAACCATGAAAACAAGCTGGCATACACATTGAATACACATTGTTATTGTAATTTGTGCAACTTAAAAACATATGAATTGTATGTTTTACTACTGTAAATGTGAATTGTAAGTTTTATTTTCACATTTAGTACATTCTTCTGAACTGTATGATTGTAACTTTATTCCAAAAGTTTCCGTTGATTTGGCTAAGATAAACTTTCATTCTACTACATAGTTGTTTGGTCAAATTCATACCCTGCACTGACGGTCGTACTAATGCACTTTAATACCATCAATCGATGACTCTTATCTGATATCGTACTTCCTATTATGAATACATTTATTTCTTTATTCTTTAATTTAATTTCGTGCAGTTCTCTCATCATTGAATTATTCTATTCTAATTATTCTAATTTGTTTTTCTTCCAAAGTCTAAGCTAGCTGTAGGTGATATGTAACATTAGAACATAATAGGAAGATATTATTATGTTCTAATGGAATGACATACTTTTATACCTTAAATACATATGCAAGGGACTTTATTGAAAAAGCAAAAACTTCACCTACACCTACATTTTCTACAAGATGATAAGCACTATTTAAAATAATTGTAAAACTTTCACTTTTTTAACGACTAGAACGACTAGACAAAGGTACATAAAAATATGTACATCATTATAAATAAAAAAGAGATATCCGATCTCAAGACTTTGCATTACAAGCGCTTTCTTCTGTACGCGAACGAAACCTTTTGAAGGATTCACCCAGCCATGACCAAACGTTTGACATAATCCACAGGCGGTACTGACCGACAAGACCAAACAAATTTGAACCATCTTTTTGCTTCTTATCCAGATTGTCTACTAACGGCACGTTCACATTTCGGATTCGCCCACCATTAAAATGGTTCACAAACTGAAGCAACGTTTCGTTTTGGGATCCATTTGTATCGGCCTCTATCAGCGCAGACCCACATACACACACACACACACAAACGCACGTAGACATCGACACACAAAGAAAGAAACCTTAAAAAAACTCAAACATGACTCACACTGTGTCTGATAAAGCATTTGCCAAAGCTTCTCACTTGCCGACGGAACCGACAGCAGATTATGCTAGTTATGCTTGATTTATGCTGCAGGCTTACCAAAGGGCGTGCCTATCTCTGATGAAGGAACCATTCCGCTTTGCTTGACCAAGCTTCGGCTGCATCTGATCGAGCTACACACACACACATACATATATACTGATCCACAACGAACCGGAACACGAAACATCATCGCACGCGTGAAGCTTCTTTCGGAAATTTGCCTCCATTTAACTTTGGTTGCAAATTGCATGGCGTGCAAAAGCAGAGGCGTCACTGCAGCACACTCACACACCGGCACACACACTCGAAAGTACATTTGCCAGCAAAAGTCCAGAGTGAGGAAGGATAACGATAATTTAGGGTAAAATTTACGTTAAGCCTGTTTCGGACGAAACCTTTGCAATGTGGGCTGCTTTCGAGGTGGAATTCAATTGCTCGACTAAATTGAATACATGCATTTTGCAACAATAATGCGCGTACGTGCCAGTGCCGTATGTGAGCCAAGCGCGTTGAACCGGGGAAAGCTTTGTGTACGATAGCAGTCTACAGACCAAAGAGATGCTTAACGTAAATCAGCTTGAGGCGGAATTGGGAAACCCTGACACACCCTGCTCATTTCTTGACAGGTAGTTTTATAAATGTTATCGTAACCAGGTACCTAAATCTGACAGAGGGTGGAAACTTCGGCCAAAATCCTACAAAGACATGATATGATCCAAGCTGGTTCGTTGTGTTTCGATTGTACAGCTCTATCTAAAGTACTGTACATTAATGTTCATATAGTCCATTCTTATTCTATACATCTTCTCAAGATGTAAAACTTTGCTTTAACTGTTCGAATTGATAAATAACAGGTGTGGTCGTTGTGTATTTTTGTAAAAAAAACCAGTTTTGTGCTAAAATATAGTCAAAAGAGCTAAATATAAAGAGTTTTTAAAATAACGAAACTAGCGTAAAAAAACTCATGTTTTCGTAATTCCAAACGGTTGTCTACATTTAATACATTTCAACTGCAGACGCACAAGGTGCACGCAGTGCTGTCCCTCCTACAGATGCTTGTAATCAATATGGCGCACCGCTTGAGACCGTTTGAAAGCAGCTTGAAATTTTCATCGAAAACGTTTATCACTGTTGGACGACATCCCCACACCCAACCCGTAATCATTTCGCAAAACGTGACAATATCAACGGACAGTCGCGAACGATTGTCCTTGCGCGAATTGTGCCACTGAATTGTGGAACAGATTGAACAAGCCTAGCCGATGTACAAAACGAATCAACCCCTCGTAGTACACAGCGAATAGGCAGACGACGTTCGCAATAAAAAAAGAAGTCGCTTACTCGGACCACAACTAGACAGAGACCGCGTAAGATAAAAATCTTGATTCATCTTTCCAACCACCATGGGTGGTTTCGTTCCTGTAGGGATCTCTTCCGTCCTCGGTTAACAAATTTACCCCCTAGCAGCCACCACCACATTACACTACTGCCGCAGGACTGGCCATATAGCATTTCGCCTTTATTTATTTCATACTATTTCCATCGAGTTATCAGCCCTAGTCTTTCGAATGTCCATTTTTTTTTCTCATCCTGTCCGACCATGGCGAGGGTAGTGCAGACAAAATAGAAAAGCAGAATTTGAACTGCGTAGCCAAGCAGTGTCCCTCCTAACGGCTGTTGAAACGATGCAAGACACAAAAAAATCACATTGCGATGGATAACAATCGTGAACCGCAGTCACGTCACGGTGGCAAGACAAGGGTGTGGAAGAATCCGACAGGGAGTCAAATAGGTTTTGCTCGCATTTTATGCAAATTTTCCTGTATTCCATTTCATGACAACTGTTTCCTTTCATCGCTAAAGATTCACGATCGTGGCTCTAGATAGTACAAAACAGATAAATAAAAACGACCGTCACGATATGGGTGTGTTGCTATATTATGGAGGCGCCTGGTGGTTCAAACCTGCTTCCGGTTTCAGTAAGTGTAGTTAAACATGCTTGATATGTACATCTTATTGAAGTGCCATTAATGATTAATTTAACTCTCAAATCATATTCTGAAGAATGATTTTTTTTTATTTTTACTTTGTGGTAACTAAAAATAACATAATTAATTTAATGTTTACATATACCTCATGGACAAGTTCCATGAACCATTCCATGAACTATGAAAATGAATTCGAAAATGATTTTTATTATTTATTTGCGTCCTCTGACAAACATAATAGGGTAAAAGATATGAATTATCATCAAACATTAATTATCAACCACATCCAGTATAACCATGCGTCTCCATATTCAATGTAAATAAAAGATTATATTAAAAAATATTATTCTATGATATAAGATGTGTTAACTAATTTCAATAAAGTATAACATATTTATTAGCTGGTAGGTTATTTAACGATCTACGATCGAAATAAAAAAAATACTTTTTTTAACCATGCGTCTCCATCACATACGACTAGAAAAAGGCACAGGAAGGGTAAAAATAAATACAATGAATAGAAAAAGGCACATCTATCAATATTTCAAACGAAAGAGAAAAGGGTGATAGAATAAAAATTAAAGCAACAGAAAACCCCTTACTTCACCCATTCACGTTCAACTACTCGTCCAAGCCGCAGAAACTGTTCCAGCTATCCTTATCGGTCTCACCATAGAAACCATGTACCGCTTTACGATCGGGTGTTTCACTGAAACACGGATCAAGCAAGCCATTTTTACGATAATTGACAGTGGCAACTGTATGTGACAAACCGCCGGACCAGACGTGCTACCTTCCAGCAGGTTCAACATCTCTTGTCCGACAAAAAAAATCGTTATTCTTCCTTCATTTTTTCACGTTTGCTTACGAGAAGTACGGAGTAGTAGAAAAACAAAACCAATCACCTACATATACCAACACATATATGTACATGAAGTTTATAAGTCAATTCTCTTACGATTTATGCTATGACCTTTTTCGATCGTTCACAACGGCCTGCACGAAATCTGTCTACCAGACGACCACTAAACGACGGTTTCGACATCGTTAAAAGATAATTTTAGAGTTGCTTTTAATTTTTATAGCTTTCTGGAAGCATTTCTACTCATTATCGCTATAGTTTATACTGCTAACAGATACGTCTTTCTATTTGCTTTCATTTCATAATTCCAACCAATTTAATAAAAAACAAAGTTAAATCTTAATAATGTAAGCATTGCATTATTTCAATTTGACACAATTCCATCAGAATATTTAAAATCTCAAATCGTAGAATCTGCGTAAACGAATACGAATCGTATACCCAAAGAAAACAAAACCCATAACTACCAATATCTACTTTTTTCCACAATTTACTTACAATACTCTTGGGAAAATTACAACGAGCTCAATTTTTTTTTTCTTGGCACGATTAAGGAAAAGCCCGTCAGACAAGCACGTCAATCGCATAGCATCAGAACCAAATGGTTGACTTGAATGAAGGCGGCTCGTTGAATTTTGCTGTTCTTCTTCACGCTTTTCCATTATGATCATAACAATAATTTACTTAATCCCCTCTTAAGATCTACAAATTTTCAAGCAACTTTCCGCAAACGAGTAAAAAAATATAACAACGATGTAAACCTGTGAGAAAAATAAAAAAAAATATTTCGCATGGTCGTGCAGGCGCTAGGCACATCATCTAGGGCGCTATGTTCCATCATTAGGATGAATATGTCTTCCTTCGAAGTGGAAAATGTTTTCCAAGACTCCACTCTACCGCTCCCACGCATTGATCGCCCATTCTTTTCAATCATTCTAGATTCATCGCCGTAGCCTGGTTATCCCGGTCGTCCGGTCCATTCTATACTGTTCCTCACTTCAAACCACTTCACGTCAGGCAAATACAGGAAAAGCAATAAGCCAAGAGAAAAAGCAGCTGAACGAATCTGATCAAAACAAAGGTATAAATTAAGCATTATGTGTTTTTCATTTTGATCCTAAATTTATTGCCATACTTCGCCTTTATGGAGTTTACCCATCGTTTCGCTACATGTGCGACATTCGTTTCAACAGCCCAAACGCGTTGGTTAAGTTTTTGGACGTTGAGCAAGCCAGAAAAAGGTTAAACTGTTCCCTCGCGTAACACGATTGTTCGGCTACAATCAAAAGCAGGTTTTGATAGCAAGGAATGTGAAACCGAAAATGATGTGACTGCTTATGATGTGACACCGAAGACAGCCCAAAACACCCGACCAACCCGATAGTTCGGCCAAAACGATAACGATAAAAGTTATTACAGGCTGTTGAGAAAATGGAACACTCGCAGGCATTAAACAGGCACGCAAACACACATTATAACATCATCACAGTTACAACGGTTCACTCAACGGTGTCGTCATACATGAATTAAATGTAAATAATCGTTACTCTAGCAATAGATATCAATGACAAACAAACTAAACCTATCTTGTGACGTTAATTAAGAAACATTTTACAAATTTTCAGCAATGATTTTTATACCTACTTGTTTGCACATCTTTGCAAAGAGAAGACCAAAGTAAAACTGATGTAGCTAACTACATATTTTGACCATCTAACTGGCTAAAAGTCCTTGCTACCATCTTGTCGTATGGAAGACTGGTGCCGCTACCAGTTCGGTCGCAATGGGTCGCTCTAAACCATGCTTATTCAATTAGAATCGGACCAAGAAAGAGAAAAAGATGAAAAAAATAAAAAAAATATCAGAAAAAGGTAAACTTGCATGCAAAAAAAAGTTTAGAAAAAACAAGAACCTGTAAATCAAAACCGCCTGCCATTAACATCAAACAAAATAACTGGTATGTGGCTGTCTTTGAATACCTAGCTAATAAAAATACTACCACATCAGGGCATTTAAAATTACACAAATGTGGTGAACTTAACGAACTTAATAATCTACTACGCAAATTTAGCAAGTGCTTCTATAAGATAAACTAGAAAGGGTAATGGCATTTGAAATGATTGATAAAAATAATTAAAATAAGAGGATTTAAAATATTTCAAAAATATTATTTTGAAAATAAGTAGTAGAAAGAAATACGTTTGAAAAGTGTCATGTACCATAAATATGTAGCAACAATCTGAATGGAATTTTAATTTCGATTTCAGGACTGCAACAGTTGTGTAAGTGTTCAAAACAGAAGATAGAACACAACTTTTTCTTTGTAAAAAAAATCTGTAATCAAATGATTTCACATTAAATTTTAAACAAATCGAAATTCTTCATCAAAAAAACAAATTTCTAACACCGTTCTTAAAGTAAAAATCACAACAGAAAAGAACAGAAAAGCACTACATTTTAAAGCTCAAAACAAAACAAAACGATCAAAACAAGATAATGCTATTCCAAAAAAAATTGCTTTCGGAAAAAAATGAATTCCTCTTCCACGCGCCAGGAAACCAAACACCAAACCATACCGCATGAGGAATGTGGCACCAGTCTCTTACACCGGCAGTGGAATCTTTTAAAGCCAAACCATCCGACCAGCGCGACATTTACCTTTCACCCACCCTTATCGGTCTGTAAGAGATAAGCAAATCGTAGAAAACGAATTAAAATTTCTCCAACCTTTTTACCATATTTTCTTGTTGTTTTCTTTCATTCATTCGCACCCGCAAGCATCAGTTTGCCTTTTCAAGATTCGCGACCACTTACTGTGTTACTATTGTGCTACAAACCGACAGAGTAGCTTCGCAGCTCATCCGAAAAGGAAACGGCACCATAAACCTGGTCACTGTGTGCGGACAAGTGGAATGAAATAAAACGTTCTTTTCGAGGCCAAGGTTGCCAAAACAGTACGGTACGCCATACCTTCGGGCTGGCGTCAAATGTCAGTGCTGCCAGTTGCAGACATTTGCTCGGTGAGAACAATTCTTTATACCGCTATGCTCACTTTACAATGCACCCGAAGGTTCGCACGGAAGCAAGATGAAAACCACGGGACACGAATGTACTGAGGGAAGGGAATGAAGAGGAAACAGGAACTCATAAAGGAAAATTATCCACCCATCTCTTACTTTTGCATGTGCTGTGCCTGCAAAAGATCTGTGTAATATCAGCCCACAAATGCCACGTCCTTTGCTTTGGATAACTTGGTTTAATATTAGTGTTGGTGCTGCAAGAGCACAAATAGGAAGCCAAACTAAAATCTTTTGCACTTCGTAACGATATTAACGGAAAGCAGTAAGTAGAGTAAGGTGTAAAAAACAAAGGAAAAAATTATTTAAAGCATTATAAAACAATCAATATTCGTTAAAAAATTCGTTACAATGATCGAATAACAAGCGTAAATTAATGAGTGTGTTTTGTTCAGAAATTATTTATTCGCCATTATTCAGGAACAATTAAAAGTTAACTCATTCTCGTTTTAACAGAACGACGGCTAAATTCTGTAGAAAGTAAAAAAACAAAAGCTGAATTACTTCCTTCATTCGCTGCTTACTTAACTTTCTATTAAATTTAGAAATCGAGTGAAATTTTAAAATAAAAGAAACAAGATGGAGAAAAATATGTTGCCTTAAAGTATGCAATCTGCAATACGAAACACTAAAAGTTATGCAATATGCAGAGCAAAATATACTATTAGTGACATTTGCAGTATGGATACGCTCGTTTCTTTCGTTACGAAGCAGTGAAACGATAAAATAAACGCAAAGTTTCTTTAAATAACGCAAACATGTAGGTAACTACAACAATACTGTTGAAACAACTTTTCAATCAGCGTTCTTACAAATGGTGCCAAAAACCAGCGTCGGTTCAAGATCAAAGTACACACAAGGATCAAGGTGTAGTACTTTACCTGCGTAGGTAAAGTAAACACAACTACACACACCGGTAAAAGCGAAATGTCAACGAAATGTACCACTGGTACGCACGATGGTGCGCAAATAATTAGTTCCTCGGGATTACTTTATTATGCGATTATGGAAAGAAGGTGAAAAACCTTCACCGTCTAATGCTAAACAGAAGGCAAGCTTTTTGCAAGAGGGTAGCTATTGCATTTTGGGAATGCTGGACCGTGGTACGTGTGCTGGTGAACAACAGCAACCCAGACAAACCAGTCAGCACAATTTTCAAGTGTGGTTTAAAGGATGAAGCTTGAGTTTTCATAACATAACTGCACACCTGGGGAGTGCTCGAGTTAGAACCGCACAAAGGCGCCACACCATCTACACGCTTAGCGTCGTCTTAGGTTCCGCACTGGTTCGGCAAGGTGGTAACATATTTTCTTAACCTTCTTCAGCCTCTTAAACAGCCTGGCGTGAGCTGGTGAATGCTGGTGTATGCATGTATGTTTAGCGCTGGGTAACAGTAGAACGCATGGTTCCAAATCATTGGCATAATTGATTCAACGGATGCTACCGAAAGCTTTACGAGACACGACTTTCTTCTTCTCTGCTGCACCGCTAGTAGGCTGCTTATTTATTTTTCCAACTTGTGTTTCATCAGCTACTAGCGCATGTTTATTTCCCCAGGTGGGAGACACACCGTCTCGGCTAGCAAGATTTACACAATGGCACACAAGATGGTACTTCAGGTGAAGAATGATACCACTTACAGAACGTTTCATTGGATGAATGAAAAATTATGCTTCCATTGAATAAATCGCGCTCGTTGCGCTTGATCCTGGAATGCAGGAACGCAGAACGAAATTCAATAAAAATGGTTTTACAACAGGCTGTCAATGGAAAGTGTTACGTAATGATGCAGGCGCCCTAGTAAAAATGTATACGTAGCATTCGTAACTAACTGAAGTCCAACACATAGCCAGAAATTATGTAACTTTGTTATACGTTCTACAATAATATAAAACCAGTCTCATTATTGAATAACCCGCAATAGAGTGTGGGGAAATAATATTATAAAAGTATAAATATCG
Organism: Anopheles funestus; assembly: GCF_943734845.2. Classification (NCBI taxonomy): domain Eukaryota; kingdom Metazoa; phylum Arthropoda; class Insecta; order Diptera; family Culicidae; genus Anopheles; species Anopheles funestus. The sequence goes on from NC_064599.1 coordinate 51,903,258, forward strand.
AATAAATTAAATATAATGTGATATGTATATATAACCAACTGAAATATTATTAAATTCATGTTCAGTTATTAAAATATTTCATTCGCTTTTTTCCATAAGCATCAATATTTGAATTTCAATTCAAATAACTTATTAGCTATTTATAACTTACTGAATGGCTGCGTTAAGCTTGTTTTTGCGTCCCATTTGGATAAAGCTGCAATTGAAGAACCAGTGTAATAATAACATGCTTAGCATTTTACGTCTACATTCATTTCCAATTATGGCGAATATTTCTAACAAGATAACAAAATAACATATATATATTCGTCGTTATCAACACTCATGCTATTTTTATTTTGCAAATTCAATCCATGAAACTATAAATGTTTCTCGTTAAGAATGCTCTATTTCCCTGCGTAAGTAATAATTATTTTTACGATCCCTTATACCGTTTCTAGTGGTAACAAATAACGATTTTAAAATAGTAATGTCTAATAATTAAATAAATTAATAAATAAATAAATAAATAACATGCCAATATATTCATAATGCAGAGTCTTCAGAAGAATATTTCAAATTTTACAGCAGTAAGAGCAGTGTTACAATGGTCAGTATTACAACTTCTCAAAATATTCTGCACAGACACGGTCCAATGGTTGCGTAATTGTTTGTTCCTAATGACACTTTAAAGCTTTTGAATCGAATCTGATGTAATGTCTTGACCGCTCTGATGCCGAATAAGTGTGGCCCAAAAAGCAGCAGAAGGAGACCCTTGGTTAACGTTGGGAATAGCATTGTCCGTTACGCGGCACCATCGTGGGGACGGACGCTTCTTCAGAAGGACGTTCACCGGACCACGGTTCAGAGGACGCACCGCACAGGAGTTCTTCGAGTGGCCAGTGCCTTCCAAACGGTCTCCTACGATGCCGCTTGCGTGGTCGCAAGCACTTTCCCGTTAGTCCTTCTCCTAGAGGAGGACATCCGCTGCCACGACGAAAAGGTAGCGAGGGGAAGTCCAGGACCAGACATACGAAAGCGGCAAAGGGAAGAGACCATGGGACGCTGGCAACAACAATGGACAGCCGGAGCGGGGCAGCCGAGATCGCCGGGGATGAAGACGAGGAGAATTATCCCGGACATTATGTCCTGGGTAAATCGCAAGCACGGAGAAATTGATTTCTATCTCTCTCAACTCTTTACAGGGCATGGGTTTCTCCGGAGCTACTTCGTCGAAAAAGGCATCCTCGACGGCTCGCCAAACTGCCCGGTGTGTGAACACCAAGTGGAAGATGTCGACCACGTAATGTTCCACTGTCCACGGTTTGCTCGAACCCAACACGAGATGCAGCAGCAGAGCCACACCCGCTTGACGATAGAAAATCTTGCAGCGGAAATGTGTGCCAACAGCAACACATGGGAAGCAGTCCGGACCGCCGCAAGGACCATCTTCAGAAACCTCCAAGTGAGATGGAATGAGGAAAGTCCACCTACGGCCAGACGGAGACGACAACAACGACGGCGGAACACGGAACAAACGGGACCGCACCAAAGGATGACGACAACGGAAGCAGCAGCAGCAGCAACGAGTAACCAGAGCAGCAGCAGGAGCTAGACCCCACCGGAAGTAGCGGCTACGGACGGGCGGAATTAAGCAGCAGCAGCGGAAGGAAGGCACGAAGCAGCAGCAGCAGCTGAGACAACTAGGACGAATGACGCAGTAGCAGCATTGGAAAGCAGCAGCGCGTCAACAGGATGGGTGCATCGCACAAACGTTCCTGCATGGAGTACTACGCACATCAAGCGCATCGGCAGGGCTCGGATCAGGTCGAGGAGTGGTTTAGTTAGGGTCCCATCGGCTGCCGGGTCCGCTTCACGGGCCCAGCGTCACGATGAATCCCACATAACCCATCTCGGAGGGATTGGTTTGTAGCCGCAAGCCGCCCTTCGAGGTGGGTACCTTTTGAAGGTTCCCTCCCCGTTAACAAAAAAAAAAAAAAAAAAAAAAAAGTCGAATCTGATGTGAGCAGGAAACTGTATACTCTTTTAAATTCCGTTTCTTATCTATCCTAACTGGTTTACTAGTCGGAGCTGCGATGCAACGGGTCAATAGATTTTGAAACAAAAAAATAAGGACAGAAAGAACGCGAAAACAAATGACTTATGACTTATTCCATGTCACACACATTTACACAGTCTCTGCTTGGCACGTTGGCAACGCAAGTGATCACTGATGATCTTTCAAGTTTCAACTATTAACATATTTATTTAAACATTTTAGACGATAACTCTATTGATCGCACGTTCATGTGGACTACGTCCTTTCTAAGATCTTGTTATTTTGTCCAGAGCTTTCAACACCACCACATTGCTTGGGATAACTACCATCCCAATATACCTTCTAAGACGGTATAGTCGGCTGCTAGAACGTTCTTGTTAGCTGAAGTTCTAAAAAGCTTAAGATCCCATAATGTATTGATTTCTCCATGAATCCGTAATTTTTATCATCTTTTAAGTACAGACGGAGGCATAAATCTGAAGAATAAAAGATTTATTCACAATTTAGCTAGTCACAGAATATATTTCAATAACTAACGAAATATTAGGGAAGCAAAATCTTTGTTTTCAATCACCGTTAAAATAAGATGCTACTTTATTGATTTTCTGTGAATTAAATCTTCTTTAGGTGCTAGTCTAGGTATATAATATAACAACAGCCCGTTTAATAAGACCGTTTTTAAGCTAGAATAGTAATCGAAAAGACTGGCTTAACGTCATCCAAGGTCATGCCACCCATTTCAGGATAACTATATTTGCTTAACCACGCAACCGGATAGTCAGTCCTTGCTACGGAGGAACGACCCGGATGGGATTTGAACCCCGATCCTGTCATGTGAAACTGGCTTCGTTTTTCACATACACCACCAGTCCACGCTATCGAAAAGATTTTAAACATCGCTTAAGATTATCCTCTTTCCGAATTTAATTCATTTTTTTTTTGTTAAATATTAAGATGCTCTTAATCGTAGTATTTATGCTGCGATAAAAAAAAACCTTACTTCATTCAAACTCTACCGTTCCTGCTTCGCTTGGAATGCAATTTACATTACCTACACGCATCGAGGCATGTGCGACATCGGTATACGTTCACGTCTCTGGACGTGCTCGTACGGCGTTCGTTTAAAAAGACGAGCTGCTAGGAAGATGAAAAATTGGGAAGCAGCTTTTCATTCATCTTCGGTAAGCTTTAGCTAAGAACGGTGAACGGTTCCAACTCCATGCTCCGTATCTTGTCCGGTTCGTGGTCAGGCATTTTTGGTATGGATCATCCATGAAATGGATCAGAAAGCCGGCAAGATGTGATATTCATCTTCTTTTTCGTTCGTCGTGAAGGTCAACATGTTTGGCCGTGTGAAGTTTCCATTTCGTTACGTCTCGCCGAATTTTGCTTCCGCCCGAGTAGTTTCCATTTGGGTTACGGGTGAGTTGACCTTAGAAGGTCTCTTCCCTTCATGTGTGTTTCCTCACTTATCGGCCTCTGTTGTGCATTATTAGGGTAGAGTGGTAGGTTTCTTAATTTGCATACCAATTCACCAACGGTGCTGCCCGAATCGACAAACCGTAACTTACGTAGGCACGACACGATTCTACTACCAGGGATAAGACCTTCAAAGAATCTACGATACGGAGAGAATGGAAAAAAATGGAACCAACTGGTTAAGAAGCTGAATTTCCTTCCACTTCAAGATCACGCACACTGTACGAGGACGTTCAACGATTTAACGACATAGGCCTGGCTAATCGAACGTCCAACGGCTTCGTTGGGATTGGTGGACTAATTGATGAATAATAGATACTAGTTATCGACGCTGCTAGTGGACTTCCGTGTAGAGAAAGCTAATTCCATCCCCTAAGCCATGCTAAGAGTTTATCCATGAAAACGATACATTCTGAATAGAAAGGATAAAAGTCGATAGCTTTCCGCATACACCATAAAAGTCCTCATGGGCAGGCGTTTTCGAAAGTAGGAAAAGCAATGACGAAGAAATGCGATCCTGTTTATATTCATAATATGCGTTTAACCCTTCAATTTAATCTTCCTCTTTTTCCCACATCCTTCCAACTACTATCCCCCGTAAAGTGAAGGTTTGATCGGCTGGTGACCGCAGCGCTCCAGAACGAAAAGTAAAACGATGATCACAATCAAACGATATAAAATTCGAAACTTATAGCGAAGCCTTTCGCATGGTTAACTTTTTTTTCGCCTGGTTTACTACACATGGAACACATAACAAAAACAACAGAATGCATGAAACGAATTTTACATGTGTTTGGGTAGCTTTTGATGATTTTGTCTGTAGAAAATAAAATCTCGGAAAGTGTGTTTTCTGAAATAGAAACCTTTTACCTATTTCATTGTACAGTTTAGAGTAGCAAATAGAAAACTAGCTTTAAATTTCATCTAACAGCAAAACGATCTAGATTGAATTGATATTTAAAGTGATTGTAATATTAGCACCCTTTTATTTCAGAATATGATGGCAGTAGAACATTGATTAGTGTGGTATAAAGCGGAACGACACCCAACTAATTTTTTTTTAAATTTAATAAAGGATAATAAATCGCAGATTTTTTTAAATTTTATCTGAAATTGAGTTATCATTAGAAGTAAGCAATATGGTTTGGCCGTTCATCAGGCAAATGTTTAAACTGTTTTCATTTATTTAAGATTTTGGCTTTGACCTTTACGTTAAAAAGCGTTGAAAGTAAGAGTGAGTTCGTCGCGTTTACAGTAAAAATTAAAAGGCATTTTATAAGTGATATTTTTTATTGCCAAAAGTTTTATAATCGATCGGCTTATGCTCTATCGGCCGGATACGATAAAAATCTGAAGATGATATATCCGGCCTGAAGTGTGGGTACCCATATGGCTTTCCATCCAGCGTTTCTAAGCGCTCATCGAACTATGAGAGGGAGGAACTACCAGCGTTACGATTTGTTATATAGGAGTGAGCGGGTATTTAAATTTGTGTTACGCTTAGTGATATGCTAAATTGTTAATTTTTAATTTCGGGGAAAAAAAATCATGGGTATTTCCTCAGTAAAAATGGTTTTTACTCGGCTTAATAGGGTTTTCTTTAAATGTTGCTAAAATAGGCACATATTTTGTGAATAACGTATTTTTTTATGTAAACGATGGTTTATTTGTGTGAAATTTTTTTTTGAGATTTTGAATCAACGAATACTTTTTTTTATTTGGGTCAGCCCGGTAATGTATGTGATAAACGGCGCCGGTCCCCACAGCAGGACCGTCTATCAAATCCCATCCCGACCGTAGCAAGGTCTGACTGCCCGGTTATGTGGTTAAAAAAGTTTTAATACAGGCCGTATTAACGCCGGGCCGGCGGTTGTTAACGAGCGAAAAAAAAACTGTATTTCAGAGATTTTCAGTTACAGGAATTATTGAAATGAATTAAAAACGTAAAAAATGAAAGTTTTTCAAAGTTTTAGGAAAAATCATTATATACTTCTCTCTCTCTCTTCTTGGCATTAACGACCTTACAGGTCACGCCGGCCATTTCTGGCTTACTAGACTTATTTTACCACGTAGCCGGATAGTCAGTCCTTGCTACGGGGGAACGGTCCGGATGGGATTTGAACCCGGTCCGGCCGTGAGGACTGGCGCCGTTTATCACATGCACCACCGGACCGCCCCAGGAGACCGACAGGAATTAATTAAATGAATTAAAAACATAAAAATGAAAGTTTTTCAAAGTTTTAGGAAAAATCATTATATATTTCTCTCTCTCTCTTCTTGGCTTTAACGACCTTACAAGTCACGCCGATCATTTCTGGCTTACAAGACTTATTTTACCACGTAACCGGATAGTCAGCTACCGGCTACGGGGGACGGTCCGGATGGGATTGGAACCCGGTTCTGGCGTGTGGACCAGCGCCGTTTATCACATGCCCCTATTATATACATACTCACATGCACCTATTATATATATACTATATACATATAGTTTTTGTTAGCTTATCATCTTCGGAGTCTGAAAAAACTATAAGATCAACACCACTGGGTTGATCGTCTATCACATTTGAGGAAATCATTTCTCTACCTAAGTTATAATTTTATGACAGCTCGATCTGTGATTAATCTGTTATAACTTTTGGTATGCATCCATTCCAATTTGCTGCTGCTGATGGACTGTGCTGATGCACTAGTTGATGCAGAAAGGATTTTCAATGCTATTTGCTTCAGTTCAGATTGGAGATCATATGTTTACCACCACATCAAAGGACTCTTTGTGCCAGGAGCTTTCCATATCAAAAAAAATATTGTACACTTCCTCGCGTTTTTGAAACATGACAAAATGTAATAGAACCATGCGTCAATTCCCATTTTTACTACCGTGTCATGAATGAACTCACTGGCGTCCATTTTTCGTTCTGATGTTTGTGGAATACCTTGATCAGTGAGATCAAATTTTCAAAAATACCCAATATTTACCAGGAAAAAACCAAAAAGTACACGGTAAATACGCAAAAAATTAATATCGGGCAAGAAGGTATTTACCCAACGGTACATATTTGATAACGCTACGCACAATAAGATGCTTCTAAAATTGATTTATAATGCATGCATGAAATAATGACAGGCATCTTGTTGCAAACCGTTAATCAGTTATAATCAGTTGAGAATCATTCAAACAGTTTGGCTGCTTTTACTTTTGTTTTAGTCAGATTGCGCTACCAACACCATACCGGAGCGACAAATTCGTAATGCACGTCGTAGCCGTCGTAGACAACTTATTAGACTATTCAAAATATGCCATTTCATTTGGCAAATAGTACAGGCAATCAAAAGCCTAGTTTTAGCCTCTTGATAGTGCTAAAATAAAACTGGAATAATTTTTTAATATTTATTGTTTTATCATTTAGTTTTTACAGAACAACTAAATAAAACACTTCCCGTCAACCCAAAAAGCAAAATTTATTCAGGGAGAGAAATGGAGAAAGGAATAATCAAGAATCAATGGTCTATACGAACTGAAACAGGTTCTGAAACCGATGATTCTTACAATCGAATACAAATTATCAACATCCATGTAAAAATTAAGCTGGCGGGGCTTTATAATTATAAAAGAATAATTAATAAGAATAATTCTCAATTCGAACTTCATGAGCTCGCGGTGAAGCGTAAGGAAGCTTTCGATTTAATAAAAATTGTTAAAAGGTTATTTTTTCCATTGATTATATCAGATTAAATACACCTATTGTTCGAAGCAAATTGCCATGTTTTATCATTCATATAAGAATGCATGCCACGGTGTTAAAGAACTGTTAAAATTTTAAATTCGCGTTTCTCGAATTCGTGTTTCAATAGGGAGAGAACGTTACTACATCATTACGTTATTGCGTTAGTACGTTACGTTATTATTAAAAAAAATGTAAATTTGTATTTGATTCCAAAAATGTTTCCCTTTTCCGAAAACAAATGTTAACTTGTACTGGAGTCGTAGAGCAACCAAAAAAAAAGTGTCAGGCAAAGAATTATATCGGTTTTCAGACCGATGACACTGTGAATGTACCGTAACTTTAACGGTTGTTTAAATATTTGTTTGCTTCTACGTTTGAATGGTACCTTTAATGGAGGCAGTAATTTGACACGCACGACTGTTTGACTATTTAATGAATGTGAAGGAATGTAACATTGTACAAATACGTTTTATACTGCGAAAAATGCTTCTGGATAATGACTGTGCTCTATTCACTAACAACATTTAATTTTGTTACAAGTTGAAAGAGACAAAACTATTGTGAAAACAGTTCATAAACCGGCCTTACTCAAAAGTACAATCTATTTTAAATGTATTTCCCTCCGAGTGCTAAGTGCTCGCATTAAGAATGGCACTGTTTATTTAATCATTTTACCCTAACTAACTGTTATAACAACAAAAATAGAGAACTTTGATTATTCAACATAAGATAAAAAAGCAATGCCGTATCATCTGTGTATCTTTGCGCTAACAGGAATAAATGTTTTGAATCCAAGATTTGTTGAGGGCAAATTCATTCAATCTGTTTAATGTTAGGCAATCGAATATACGGTTTTTAGCAAAGACTTTGCATATTGATTTGAATTTGTACCAAAAGTAGCATAGAAATGCTTTTTAGCTTTTCAGTGCCATTGATCAGCTTTAAGCTGTTTATGTTATTGTTTGAATTTAACTCAACACAACTAAATTTTGAAATTGGCCTGATGCTGTTGTTCGTCAATATTGTACAATGTTTCAAGTTGGTTTTATCTATTCCTCGTTCTTAGTTGCCTCTCTTCCGAAATGCAAATGCCCTCGCAAGCTTGCAATGAGAAGTGCACCAAATCGATTTGCATTTGTTCACGTCCTCACGTGTTCGAGAAATGGAACGCGACGGTTCGTAAAATCGAAAGCCTGTACGTATGACACTTCCTTCATTCCCTCAAACCCACTTTCTTTTGCCGAGTTCTCAGCGAAGTGGCTAGATTGCAATCAAATAAATCAACGTGAAACTGCAATTGCCATCATCTGCGCGCGAATTTTACGGTAGTGCAACGATCAGATCGAGAAACCTTTCCCCCACAGGTAGCAGACGTTCAATTTCTGCAATATTTTGAAAACATGTCGCAGAGGGAAAAATATTGTTCAAGATCATACATGTTTGCAGGTTTCAGCCTTTAGAAAAATGTATTTGGACTGTGTCATTTTCCATTAAATTACTACACATTCCGTGGTGTTTCCCATTTCATGAAAATATCAAAAAGTTTCCCTAATTTCGATAAAAAAGGGAAATTAAAATATATAAGAAGAACGTCTTCCAAAATCCCGTCACCAAATACAACAACGCGTGTCTCGCTCCTGTTTGTTATTCATTACCCAAAGGGCCATCCGTAGCATCATTTTCATCCACATCCATTGCAATCGAACCACAGCTAATATGCAAATGCCGTGGCGTAAATTCTTCCGCAGGAGCAAGAGCCATATGAGTCTGAGAACATGATTGTATCGTTCGTTGTCCTTTAGCACACTCGCCATAAACTATAATAAACAGATATTCAATCTTCGATGGATTGCAGCCCACGGCTCTAGGGACAATTCTTCCAGCGTGAACCAACGGGTGTAAAGCGCATATGAAATCCTGAATGGAAGTGAAATATGTACAACAGACAACTTCTTGGAAACATAGAAGCAGCGGGAGTGATGTGGTGTTATCTTTGTTTTGCCGGTGCAACAAAGAAAATTGCACAGATTTGCTGATCGTTGGTGCTTTGTTTGAAAAAAAAAAAATCCATTTACAGTTGAGCGCGTTGTCAGCGTGATGTTTATAGTGCTTGGTTTGTAGTGACTGTAGTACGATTCTTTTAGTGCTAGTTTACAAGCGCAAATCCTTCCTGTTAAGCTCGTTAGAAGACAACGGTGACAGCGAGGATATTAATGAACCTTTCGTGGAGCATCATTGGGTCTCAATCAAAGCTTCTTTACCAACGTCAGGGTCTGGCAGACGCGGTTCTAGGGCCAACACTGTGGAATGTTATGTACGATGATCCTTCTTCGTTTGGAGCTGTTCGGAAAGCGTGCGGACATTATAGGGTTTGCTGATGATGTGGCGTTCACCCTTATCGGGAGGGACCTGCAGGAAATCAGCAACCTTGCTACGAGGAACCTGGAGATGATCGAGCGTTGGATGGATGGAGTGGGATTGAAGCTGGCCCATCAAAAGACCGGCTACATGATCTTCTGCACTCATCACAACCCGCAGGTAGGTCCCCCAACTACGTCCGGGGGACACACGATCGTATCCAGGGAATCGCTCAAGTACCTGGGGGTCGAGCTCTGCCGCAAACAGCACCACGGTCGGCATTTGGAAAAGGTTTGCAGCAAGGCATCGCGTATCACGAATGTCTTGACCGCTCTGATGCCGAATAAGTGTGGCCCAAAAAGCAGCAGAAGGAGACCCTTGGTTAACGTTGGGAATAGCATTGTCCGTTACGCGGCACCATCGTGGGGACGGACGCTCCTTCAGAAGGACGTTCACCGGACCACGGTTCAGAGGGCGCACCGCACAGGAGTTCTTCGAGTGGCCAGTGCCTTCCAAACGGTCTCCTACGATGCCGCTTGCGTGGTCGCAAGCACTATCCCGTTAGTCCTTCTCCTAGAGGAGGACATCCGCTGCCACGACGAAAAGGTAGCGAGGGGAAGTTCAGGACCAGACATACGAAAGCGGCAAAGGGAAGAGACCATGGGACGCTGGCAACAACAATGGACAGCCGGAGCGGGGCAGCCGAGATCGCCGGGGATGAAGACGAGGAGAATTATCCCGGACATTATGTCCTGGGTAAATCGCAAGCACGGAGAAATTGATTTTTATCTCTCTCAACTCTTTACAGGGCATGGGTTTCTCCGGAGCTACTTCGTCGAAAAAGGCATCCTCGACGGCTCGCCAAACTGCCCGGTGTGTGAACACCAAGTGGAAGATGTCGACCACGTAATGTTCCACTGTCCACGGTTTGCTCGAACCCAACACGAGATGCAGCAGCAGAGCCACACCCGCTTGACGATAGAAAATCTTGCAGCGGAAATGTGTGCCAACAGCAACACATGGGAAGCAGTCCGGACCGCCGCAAGGACCATCTTCAGAAACCTCCAAGTGAGATGGAATGAGGAAAGTCCACCTACGGCCAGACGGAGACGACAACAACGACGGCGGAACACGGAACAAACGGGACCGCACCAAAGGATGACGACAACGGAAGCAGCAGCAGCAGCAACGAGTAACCAGAGCAGCAGCAGGAGCTAGACCCCACCGGAAGTAGCGGCTACGGACGGGCGGAATAAAGCAGCAGCAGCGGAAGGAAGGCACGAAGCAGCAGCAGCAGCTGAGACAACTAGGACGGATGACGCAGTAGCAGCATTGGAAAGCAGCAGCGCGTCAACAGGATGGGTGCATCGCATGGAGTACTACGCACATCAAGCGCATCGGCAGGGTTCGGATCAGGTCGAGGAGTGGTTTAGTTAGTGTTGTAAACAAACAAATCACAAACAACGAACCTCTTTGGTAGAAAATCGGCAAGGAATAAAGAAACTAATTTTTTGGCTCGCAATAGCGTTCCTAAAGAAAGTTGTAAAAAAGCCGCGTTTTTCTACAGTTAGGGTCCCATCGGCTGCCGGGTCCGCTTCACGGGCCCAGCGTCACGATGAATCCCACATAACCCATCTCGGAGGGATTGGTTTGTAGCCGCAAGCCGCCTTTCGAGTTGGGTACCTTTTGAAGGTTCCCTCCCCGTTAACAAAAAAAAAAACAAAAAAAAAAAAAAGGGTCTGGCAGACGACGGACGAAGAAATCTTCCAAACACAAAAAAAAACAAAGTACAATTTTATAGCTCGTTTGCATTTCTTGCTACGTAGTCTCGAGACGAAGACAGCTGAACACAAAAAAATGCGATTCACTCGCATCGATGTAACATTCTGGCTATTTTTCTCACCTAAGTTCTCGTTTTCGCGGGAATGCTTTTCGGACGTGATTTACATTCATGAGCCTAAACGAGACGACGAGTCGGTTGTGGGTGAACCTAAAACCAAAAACAATAATCCTTTGAAAAGCATATGACGTTCCAGATCAGTTTAAACCGGGATATACTTAAATTTCCGGAGAGTTTCTATTGAGGAACTAATCTCTACGTAGAGAAATTCATACATTTGTCATCAACTATTTTCCTTATAGACGAATTTTGGTAAGTGCGGTTCATTACAGAAACATTGTTAAATGTACCAGCAAAATGTTGGTTTACAACGCTTAAAGATTGGAATTGTGCCTAGCGTGGAATTACTAACATGAGTAACAGGTCATCATGTAAGGATTCCTTAAGGACATAGCATTTAGTGTTGGATAATGAGCTGCTGTGCACACAGTGCGCAGCAAAGCACAGCTTGGTGTGCGCACAGCACACCTATTATTGTGCTAGCACACTGCTAGCACACTGCCAGCACAGTGCACAACTAGTACAGAGCTAGCACGGTTGTTGCGTCCCCGGTTAGAAGGACCAAATTTTATGTTAGCGAAAAAAGTGTGCGAGGAATTAAATTGGCGATCGTTGGGTTTCGTTTCTTTTACAATACTATTTTATTCTTATCTTCTTTCTTAATTCTATCCTTAACCCGATACGCACTCATGATCGCTCGTGAGCGTCGTTTATCGATTCTACTTGACTCCTTCAGTTCGATACTAGCTCAATCCGTAACATAATCCATTCCGCAATATTTCAGTAGAAACTCCAATATTTTGTCCGAACGATCTTCATCCTGATTAAAGGCAACATAGTGAAACAAATTCGATCCGTTTCTTCTATTTACTTCTTTTGGATCAAAACCTTTGGCAATCATACAATGCAGCATGAAGAAGCAACCATTCTGAGCAGTCATATGTAGCAGACTTCGACCTTCATCATCGGTAGTATGCCGATCTATTGTTTTGTCAAGTAGATATATGAATGCAGATATCGATTTCGCATGACAAACTTCATCGTCTTTCGGTAACAATCTCATGACCATCACAATGAGTCTATTAGTAATGACGATGTTGGTCTTCTGAACAATGTATTTGACTATCTGGATGTGTCCCTCATGTACTGCTCTAGCAAGAAGAGCTTCGACGAGGTATCCTTCATGCAGGATATCTTTTTCGTCGTATTCAGGTAACGATAATCGAACGTTATTAGAACTCCGTACGCAACAAACCTTTGGATAATCATCTTTGTTGAGCGATGGTATGTTGTTGTTACTAGGATCATTAATGTCCTCGACAATTTCTACATCTTCAATCACAGTAATATTGAGTTGGTAGCAAAGTTGGTGAAATATAATTTTGAATGAATTCATATGGTTTTTGCTGATGGTGCATTCAAGAGCAGCAATGAGTTTAGCAGTGTCATTTACTTTTGGAAGGTCCATATTGCACTCATCGATAAAATACAACAAAGTATCATGTGCTTTATTCTTTAGCGCTATTTGAAACAACCGATTCGATTGATCGGATGAAATATTTCGTTGATGTTCTGTTTGATTCATAAGTAGTTTTACAATACTGACCATATTGTGTTTTGTACAGAACTCTAGAATTGTCGTGGTATCAAGTTCCTCACGAAGAGAGAAGACGCCAAGTTGTTTTTCGTCGAGCAAATATTCCACCAGTTGAATGTGTAGCTGATTTGCTATCTTCTTCGTGTTTTCACGAGAATGTAACCACTTTCCATAACAATGTGCAGCAATCAGTAAAATTCTTAAATGATTTGATATGATATGTTGAAACAAGGTGTCTCTATTCACTGCCGCTCCAGCAGTCAGTAAATCTTTTATTGTAATACCATAGCCGCTTGCAAATGCATAGTCTAAAGCACTCCATTCGGAGAGATCATCTTTCGCATTGATAGATTGAAGAGGCATTATTTCTATAAGAATTTTTTTTATTGCTATTGATCGGCCAATAACTGCCAAGTGTAGTGGTAATCGACCTACCGAATCCTTCACGAGTGTTGACGAAGGATGCTTCGAAACTAAAGCACGGACCTGTTGTACTGATTCATTGATTACAGCCATGTGAATATCACATCCTTCACTATCTCTTACTATCATGCGATTGAATAAGCTTCGAGTTCGCTGAACCTTTCCATTCCAATAATTCCACGACCGGAAAAAGCTCTCGCTTTTCATGCGATGTTTGTTGCTGTATATCCAAGATGCCGCGAAATATTCAGCAAATATTCGAAGAGTGAACTCAGGATTGTATCCTTTAACACCTTTAATGATGTCAGACTTCTCATTGCCCTTAGCTACATCCTGCATGCATCGGATATATTCTTGTAATTCCTGATCGGACAAAAGACTAGTTAAGTCGTCTTTACTGAATATAGCAAACATTGCCAACAAGGCATGTCGATTTTTGTTCAATTTATTGCCAGTATTGGTCTTTCCATTGTTTGGATTCATCTTTGTACTGATGGATTCATTATTGGATGTTTTTATTTTGTCCGAATCAACCAACGTGTCCAAATGATGAAACCAATCCATTCCGCAATATTTCAGTAGGAACTCCAATATTTGGTCCGAACGATCTTCATCCTGATTAAACGCAACATAGTGAAACACATTCCATCCGTTTCTTGTATTTACCTCTGCAGGATCACAACCTTTGGCAATCATACAATGCAGCATGAAGAAGCAACCATTTTGAGCAGTCATATGTAGCAGACTTCGACCTTCATCATCGGTAGCATTCCGATCTGTTGTTTTGTCAAGTAGATATATGAATGCAGACATCGATTTCTCATGACATACTGCATTGCCTTTCGGTAACAATCTCATGACCATCACAATGATTCTATTAGTAATGACCATGTTGGTCTTCTGAACAATGTATTTGACTATCTGGATGTTTCCCTCATGTACTGCTCTAGCAAGAAGAGCTTCGACGAGGTATCCTTCATGCAGAATATCTTTTTCGTCGTATTCAGGTAACGATAATAGAACGTTATTAGAACTCCGTACGCAACAAACCTTTGGATAATCATCTTTGTCGAGCGATGGTATGTTGTTGTTACTAGGATCATTAATGTCCTCGACAATTTCTACATCTTCAATCACAGTAATATTGAGTTGGTAGCAAAGTTGGTGAAATATAATTTTGAATGAATTCATATGGTTTTTGCTGAAAGTGAATTTAAGAGCAGCAATGAGTTCAGCAGTGTCATTTACTTTCGGAAGGACCATATTGCACTCATCGATAAAATACAACAAAGTATCATGTGCTTTATTCTCTAGGGCTATTTGAAACAACCGATTCGATTGATCGGATGAAATATTTCGGTGATGTTCTGTTTGATTCATAAGTAGTTTTACAATACTGACCATATTGCGTTTTGTACAGAATTCTAGGATTGTCAAGGTATCAAGTTCCTCACGAAGAGAGAAGACGTCAAGTTGTTTTTCGTCGAGCAAATATTCCACCAATTGAATGTGTAGCTGATTTGCAATCTTCTTCGTGTTTTCACGAGAATGTAACCACTTTCCATAACAATGTGCATTAAACAGTAAAGTTTCTAAATGATTTGATATGATTTGTTGAAACAAGGTGTCTCTATTCACTGCCGCTCCAGCAGTCAGTAAATCGGTTGTTAAAAATTTATAGCTGATTGCAAATGCATAGTCTAAAGCACTCCATTCAAAGAGTTCATCTTTCGCATTGATAGATTGAAGAGGCATGTTTTTAATTAGGCAATCATTTATTGCTCTTGGTCGGCCAATAACTGCCAAGTGTAGCGGTAATCGACCTACCGAATCCTTCACGAGTGTTGACGAAGGATGCTTCGAAACTAAAGCACGGACCTGTTGTACTGATTCATTGATTACAGCCATGTGAATATCACATCCTTCACTATCTCTTACTATCATGCGATTGAATAAGCTTCGAGTTCGCTGAACCGTTCCATTCCAATAATTCCACGACCGGAAAAAGCTCTCGCTTTTCATGCGATGTTTGTTGCTGTATATCCAAGATGCCGCGAAATATTCAGCAAATATTCGAAGAGTGAACTCAGGATTGTATCCTTTAACACCTTTAATGATGTCAGACTTCTCATTGCCCTTAGCTACATCCTGCATGCATCGGATATATTCTTGTAATTCCTGATCGGACAAAAGACTAGTTAAGTCGTCTTTACTGAATATAGCAAACATTGCCAACAAGGCATGTCGATTTTTGTTCAATTTATTGCCAGTATTGGTCTTTCCATTGTTTGGATTCATCTTTGTACTGATGGATTCATTATTGGATGTTTTTATTTTGTCCGAATCAACCAACGTGTCCAAATGATGAAACCAATCCATTCCGCAATATTTCAGTAGGAACTCCAATATTTGGTCCGAACGATCTTCATCCTGATTAAACGCAACATAGTGAAACACATTCCATCCGTTTCTTGTATTTACCTCTGCAGGATCACAACCTTTGGCAATCATACAATGCAGCATGAAGAAGCAACCATTTTGAGCAGTCATATGTAGCAGACTTCGACCTTCATCATCGGTAGCATTCCGATCTGTTGTTTTGTCAAGTAGATATATGAATGCAGACATCGATTTCTCATGACATACTGCATTGCCTTTCGGTAACAATCTCATGACCATCACAATGATTCTATTAGTAATGACCATGTTGGTCTTCTGAACAATGTATTTGACTATCTGGATGTTTCCCTCATGTACTGCTCTAGCAAGAAGAGCTTCGACGAGGTATCCTTCATGCAGAATATCTTTTTCGTCGTATTCAGGTAACGATAATAGAACGTTATTAGAACTCCGTACGCAACAAACCTTTGGATAATCATCTTTGTCGAGCGATGGTATGTTGTTGTTACTAGGATCATTAATGTCCTCGACAATTTCTACATCTTCAATCACAGTAATATTGAGTTGGTAGCAAAGTTGGTGAAATATAATTTTGAATGAATTCATATGGTTTTTGCTGAAAGTGAATTTAAGAGCAGCAATGAGTTCAGCAGTGTCATTTACTTTCGGAAGGACCATATTGCACTCATCGATAAAATACAACAAAGTATCATGTGCTTTATTCTCTAGGGCTATTTGAAACAACCGATTCGATTGATCGGATGAAATATTTCGGTGATGTTCTGTTTGATTCATAAGTAGTTTTACAATACTGACCATATTGCGTTTTGTACAGAATTCTAGGATTGTCAAGGTATCAAGTTCCTCACGAAGAGAGAAGACGTCAAGTTGTTTTTCGTCGAGCAAATATTCCACCAATTGAATGTGTAGCTGATTTGCAATCTTCTTCGTGTTTTCACGAGAATGTAACCACTTTCCATAACAATGTGCATTAAACAGTAAAGTTTCTAAATGATTTGATATGATTTGTTGAAACAAGGTGTCTCTATTCACTGCCGCTCCAGCAGTCAGTAAATCGGTTGTTAAAAATTTATAGCTGATTGCAAATGCATAGTCTAAAGCACTCCATTCAAAGAGTTCATCTTTCGCATTGATAGATTGAAGAGGCATGTTTTTAATTAGGCAATCATTTATTGCTCTTGGTCGGCCAATAACTGCCAAGTGTAGCGGTAATCGACCTACCGAATCCTTCACGAGTGTTGACGAAGGATGCTTCGAAACTAAAGCACGGACCTGTTGTACTGATTCATTGATTACAGCCATGTGAATATCACATCCTTCACTATCTCTTACTATCATGCGATTGAATAAGCTTCGAGTTCGCTGAACCGTTCCATTCCAATAATTCCACGACCGGAAAAAGCTCTCGCTTTTCATGCGATGTTTGTTGCTGTATATCCAAGATGCCGCGAAATATTCAGCAAATATTCGAAGAGTGAACTCAGGATTGTATCCTTTAACACCTTTAATGATGTCAGACTTCTCATTGCCCTTAGCTACATCCTGCATGCATCGGATATATTCTTGTAATTCCTGATCGGACAAAAGACTAGTTAAGTCGTCTTTACTGAATATAGCAAACATTGCCAACAAGGCATGTCGATTTTTGTTCAATTTATTGCCAGTATTGGTCTTTCCATTGTTTGGATTCATCTTTGTACTGATGGATTCATTATTGGATGTTTTTATTTTGTCCGAATCAACCAACGTGTCCAAATGATGAAACCAATCCATTCCGCAATATTTCAGTAGGAACTCCAGTATTTGGTCCGAACGATCTTCATCCTGATTAAACGCAACATAGTGAAACACATTCCATCCGTTTCTTGTATTTACCTCTGCAGGATCACAACCTTTGGCAATCATACAATGCAGCATGAAAAAGCAACCATTTTGAGCAGTCATATGTAGCAGACTTCGACCTTCTTCATCGGTAGCATTCCGATCTGTTGTTTTGTCAAGTAGATATATGAATGCAGACATCGATTTCTCATGACATACTGCATTGCCTTTCGGTAACAATCTCATGACCATCACAATGATTCTATTAGTAATGACCATGTTGGTCTTCTGAACAATGTATTTGACTATCTGGATGTTTCCCTCATGTACTGCTCTAGCAAGAAGAGCTTCGACGAGGTATCCTTCATGCAGGATATCTTTTTCGTCGTATTCAGGTAACGATAATTGAACGTTATTAGAACTTCGTACGCAACAAACCTTTGGATAATCATCTTTGTCGAGCGATGGTATGTTGTTGTTACTAGGATCATTAATGTCCTCGACAATTTCTACATCTTCAATCACAGTAATATTGAGTTGGTAGCAAAGTTGGTGAAATATAATTTTGAATGAATTCATATGGTTTTTGCTGAAGGTGAATTTAAGAGCAGCAATGAGTTTAGCAGTGTCATTTACTTTCGGAAGGACCATATTGCACTCATCGATGAAATACAACAAAGTATCATGTGCTTTATTCTCTAGGGCTATTTGAAACAACCGATTCGATTGATCGGATGAAATATTTCGTTGATGTCCTGTTTGATTCATAAGTAGTTTTACAATACTGACCATATTGTGTTTTGTACAGAACTCTAGAATTGTCAAGGTATCAAGTTCCTCACGAAGAGAGAAGACGTCAAGTTGTTTTTCGTTGAGCAAATATTCCACCAATTGAATGTGTAGCTGATTTGCTATCTTCTTCGTGTTTTCACGAGAATGTAACCACTTTCCATAAGAATGTGCATCATACAGTAAATCGCGTATATCATTTGATATGATTTGTTGAAACAAGGTGTCTCTATTCACTGCCGCTCCAGCAGTCAGTAAATCGGTTGTTGAAAATTCATAGCTGCTTGCAAATGCATAGTCTAAAGCACTCCATTCGAAGAGTTCATCTTTCGCATTAATAGATTGAAGAGGCATTATTTCTATAAGAATTTTTTCTATTGCTCTTGGTCGGCCAATAACTGCCAAGTGTAGCGGTAATCGACCTACCGAATCCTTCACGAGTGTTGACGAAGGATGCTTCGAAACTAAAGCACGGACCTGTTGTACTGATTCATTGATTACAGCCATGTGAATATCACATCCTTCACTATCTCTTACTATCATGCGATTGAATAAGCTTAGAGTTCGCTGAACCGTTCCATTCCAATAATTCCACGACCGGAAAAAGCTCTCGCTTTTCATGCGATGTTTGTTGCTGTATATCCAAGATGCCGCGAAATATTCAGCAAATATTCGAAGAGTGAACTCAGGATTGTATCCTTTAACACCTTTAATGATGTCAGACTTCTCATTGCCCTTAGCTACATCCTGCATGCATCGGATATATTCTTGTAATTCCTGATCGGACAAAAGACTAGTTAAGTCGTCTTTACTGAATATAGCAAACATTGCCAACAAGGCATGTCGATTTTTGTTCAATTTATTGCCAGTATTGGTCTTTCCATTGTTTGGATTCATCTTTGTACTGATGGATTCATTATTGGATGTTTTTATTTTGTCCGAATCAACCAACGTGTCCAAATGATGAAACCAATCCATTCCGCAATATTTCAGTAGGAACTCCAGTATTTGGTCCGAACGATCTTCATCCTGATTAAACGCAACATAGTGAAACACATTCCATCCGTTTCTTGTATTTACCTCTGCAGGATCACAACCTTTGGCAATCATACAATGCAGCATGAAAAAGCAACCATTTTGAGCAGTCATATGTAGCAGACTTCGACCTTCTTCATCGGTAGCATTCCGATCTGTTGTTTTGTCAAGTAGATATATGAATGCAGACATCGATTTCTCATGACATACTGCATTGCCTTTCGGTAACAATCTCATGACCATCACAATGATTCTATTAGTAATGACCATGTTGGTCTTCTGAACAATGTATTTGACTATCTGGATGTTTCCCTCATGTACTGCTCTAGCAAGAAGAGCTTCGACGAGGTATCCTTCATGCAGGATATCTTTTTCGTCGTATTCAGGTAACGATAATAGAACGTTATTAGAACTCCGTACGCAACAAACCTTTGGATAATCATCTTTGTCGAGCGATGGTATGTTGTTGTTACTAGGATCATTAATGTCCTCGACAATTTCTACATCTTCAATCACAGTAATATTGAGTTGGTAGCAAAGTTGGTGAAATATAATTTTGAATGAATTCATATGGTTTTTGCTGATGGTGCATTCAAGAGCAGCAATGAGTTCAGCAGTGTCATTTACTTTCGGAAGGACCATATTGCACTCATCGATGAAATACAACAAAGTATCATGTGCTTTATTCTCTAGGGCTATTTGAAACAACCGATTCGATTGATCGGATGAAATATTTCGTTGATGTCCTGTTTGATTCATAAGTAGTTTTACAATACTGACCATATTGCGTTTTGTACAGAACTCTAGAATTGTCAAGGTATCAAGTTCCTCACGAAGAGAGAAGACGTCAAGTTGTTTTTCGTTGAGCAAATATTCCACCAATTGAATGTGTAGCTGATTTGCTATCTTCTTCGTGTTTTCACGAGAATGTAACCACTTTCCATAACAATGTGCAGCAATCAGTAAAATTCTTAAATCATTTGATATGATTTGTTGAAACAAGGTGTCTCTATTCACTGCCGCTCCTGCAGTCAGTAAATCGTTTGTTGTAATACCATAGCAGCTTGCAAATGCATAGTCTAAAGCACTCCATTCGAAGAGTTCATCTTTCGCATTAATAGATTGAAGAGGCATTATTTCTATAAGAAATTTGTTTACTCCTCTTGATCGGCCAATAACTGCCAAGTGTAGCGGTAATCGACCTACCGAATCCTTCACGAGTGTTGACGACGGATATTTTGAAACTAAAGTACGGACCTGTTGTACTGATTCATTGATTACAGCCATGTGAATATCACATCCTTCACTATCTCTTACTATCATGCGATTGAATAAGCTTCGAGTTCGCTGAACCGTTCCATTCCAATAATTCCACGACCGGAAAAAGCTCTCGCTTTTCATGCGATGTTTGTTGCTGTATATCCAAGATGCCGCGAAATATTCAGCAAATATTCGAAGAGTGAACTCAGGATTGTATCCTTTAACACCTTTAATGATGTCAGACTTCTCATTGCCCTTAGCTACATCCTGCATGCATCGGATATATTCTTGTAATTCCTGATCGGACAAAAGACTAGTTAAGTCCTCTTTACTGAATATAGCAAACATTGCCAACAAGGCATGTCGATTTTTGTTCAATTTATTGGTCTTTCCATTGTTTGAATGCATCGTTGTATTGATGGATTCATTATTGGATGTTTTTATTTTGTCCGAATCAACCAACGTGTCCAAATGATGAAACCAATCCATTCCGCAATATTTCAGTAGGAACTCCAATATTTGGTCCGAACGATCTTCATCCTGATTAAACGCAACATAGTGAAACACATTCCATCCGTTTCTTGTATTTACCTCTGCAGGATCAAAACCTTTGGCAATCATACAATGCAGCATGAAGAAGCAACCATTTTGAGCAGTCATATGTAGCAGACTTCGACCTTCATCATCGGTAGCATTCCGATCTGTTGTTTTGTCAAGTAGATATATGAATGCAGATATCGATTTCTCATGACATACTGCATTGCCTTTCGGTAACAATCTCATGACCATCACAATGATTCTATTAGTAATGACCATGTTGGTCTTCTGAACAATGTATTTGACTATCTGGATGTTTCCCTCATGTACTGCTCTAGCAAGAAGAGCTTCGACGAGGTATCCTTCATGCAGGATATCTTTTTCGTCGTATTCAGGTAACGATAATAGGACGTTATTAGAACTCCGTACGCAACAAACCTTTGGATAATCAACTTTTTCGAGCGATGGTATGTTGTTGTTACTAGGATCATGAATGTCCTCGACAATTTTTACATCTTCAATTACAATAATATTGAGTTGATGGCAAAGTTGTTGGAAAATGATTTTAAATGGGATCATTTGATTAAGATTAATTTT
Source organism: Anopheles funestus (assembly GCF_943734845.2). Classification (NCBI taxonomy): domain Eukaryota; kingdom Metazoa; phylum Arthropoda; class Insecta; order Diptera; family Culicidae; genus Anopheles; species Anopheles funestus. The sequence continues at coordinate 51,925,238 of NC_064599.1, forward strand.
GGATTTCAAAGCAGCGATAAGTTCTGCTCTATCATTTGTTTGTAACGAAGGCATGTTACATTGGCTTTGTAGGTACGTCTCGATTTCAGAAGCATTGCTATCGAATGCCATCTGCAACAAGTGCTGTGATTGCTCTGTTAAAATTTTTTCACGAATTTCAATTTGGGTCACAAGTTGTTTAAATACACCGACCATATTGTTCTTTACGCAGAATTCTACAACAGTCAAGGAAACAAGCTCTTTATGATTAGAAAAAATGTCAATTTGTTGTTCAGTTGCCAAATTCTTAATTAAATCCAAGTGAAGCTTTCTTACGACCATTTTGTAGCTTTCATGATTGCTTAACCATGTTCCATAATCATGAGCGTTAAGCATCAAATCCTTCAGGTTGTTAGACACGATTTGTTGAAGTAAGGTGTCCCCATTAACAGTCGCCCCAGCAAACAATAAGTTTTTGATGGATGTGTCAGATCTCATTGCAAATGCATAATCTAAAGCGGTCCAATGAAGAAGTTTATCTTGCAAATTGATTGACTGTTTCGGCGTTTTACTTATCAAAAAGTTCTCAATTGGTCTGGATGGGTAAATCATTGCCAAGTGAAGCGGTAATCGTCCAACTGCATCCTCTACAGATGCAGCAGAAAAGTTTGCCGACAATAATTCAAGAACCTGATGTTCGGATTGATTAATTACAGCCATGTGAATATCGCATCCTTTACTGTCGCTTAAAATCATTCGATTATGAAAGTCCCGAACTCGATGTAGCTCCGTACTCCAATATGAGCGCGATCGGAAAAAGCTTTCGATTTCTATAGTTTTTCTATTTTCGTACAACCAGCACGCCGCAAAGTACTCAGCAAAAATTCGATGAGTAAAACGAGGAATATTATCGCAAACATCTTGAATGATGCCAGTTTTCTCATTACTTCGAGCTACATCTTGCATGAATTCGATAGCTTCCTGTTGTTCCTGGTCAGACAACAACCTAGTTCTCACTCCTAGGTTAAATATGACTAACATGCCCATAATATTGTGACGTCGTTTTGTTTGTTTATTTACTTCCTCGTTCTTCATTATTTGAACGGGATACTTTGCAGTAGACTGAACTGTACCAGCTTTCTCGTGATTTAATATTCTTAATTTTTCTTCAACAAAATTTCTTATAACTTGTAATTGATCGAACTTTGTATCCTCCAAAAGTTTGAAAGCGGTTGTTTGTTTTTGTGCGTTTAGGTGGGTTTGAATTTTTGAGAGTGAAAGTTTTGCAGCCATGTGCAGAAAAAGTGGTATTATTTTTAATTCTTGTATACTGTAGGTCGTAAGAGTATACATTTTTTCTAAAATGGAAATTTTATGGTCTTCATTGCTTTTTTTGTAACCTTCTAATTCATGCTCTACATAGTTGTTCAAAAACAGTATTCGATCCCTTTGGGAAAACGGCTCCAGTCGCCACAACTTGCCAACCGAAAACGTTTGTTTCAGTTCTTCTCTAAAATTATACGGCCTAGTCGAAATGTACAGATTTCGAATGCCTTTAAATTCGGACAGCCTTGCAAAATATTTCATTACGAAATTCTTATAATGCGGGACAATTTCATCAAATCCATCCAATAAACAAATAAATTTATTTTCGTTAAATTTGTTTTGAAACAATCGTAGCTCCAGCAGTTCTTGTAAAGGTAGTTTTGACACATCAGGATTGGTTTCGTCAAGGTTAATTTTTCCATCCAAGAACGTTACAAGTTTTGCGGTTCGATCAGCTTTCTCTCTTTCCTTATCGAAGTCTGTAACAGCTCGATTGTGAATATTGCACACAAACAAGGTAAGATGCAGTAGACGATAGAGGATCCTAACTACTTCTGTATCATGGATGGTTTTAGGATCCAACGCTTGTAAATAAAAGAAATCAGAGGAATATTGCAGAGCGTTCATACGTACAACAAACATAGAAGAATTATCGTTCAATATTGCTGATGCTAGCCACGTAAAGTAGGTGGTTTTTCCATATCCTGCTTCGTCTAAAAAGATGTGCACTTTCACATTGTCCTCGCACTTTAAAACATCTGGAAGGTTACACGCTTCATCCTTCAAATGTAAGACAGATTTTAGCAGTGATGCTGTGATTTCGTTTTCAGCCAAAAAATTTTCAGCTTCCCGTTTTTCCTCTGAGTATGGTACAAACGATCGTGGAACATACCACGGTTTAATTTTTTCAAAGTTCTGCAGATTAAAGTTATAATTTTCTCTCACGTCTGTATCGTCATATTTTTCCAAAACATTAAATAACAGACTCAAACTATCAGTTTCTCTCACAATATTTTTGAGGGCTATAGTCGTTCCAAAAAGTTTTAAATTGTGCTGCTCAAATATCTGCTTTTTTGCTTCATTGGTAAGATCACGAATGAATGAACGATCTTCAGATGGGTCTTCTTCGGCTGGTTCCTCTATTATAATAATTTTAATTTCACGTGTCCTTGCGAGATTCTTAACAGCTCGAAGAACTTCTCTTCCCAATTGACCAAGTATCGTGATAATGTATTCAGTAGAGAGGCCAACAGCAGCAATGAAATCCGTTAATTCATCAAGGACATCATAGATATTCTCTTTAAATTTAGATGAAGCACTGTTCACAAATAGACACTCATACTGATGCAAGGCTAAGGTTTGTGAAACAATTAAACTATTCACTTTCATACTAGTTGTGCAGCGATATCGAGAGACATATTGTGTAGTGCAACTGATAAACTCGTTCAGTGCAGTTTCATTCAGAGAATTTGGCTCAATAACAATGTGAGAATATTTAACGCGCATTGAGTGAAGATAATCATTCGTAAATGTTTGAACCTTAACAAAATTTTCATTCGCTTTTGTTTCTATAAAATGTTGGTTAAGATCTTGCAAACTTATATGAACCGTCTTAATCATGCCATCAAACAGCATATCGTGCAAGGCGCGGTATGTTCCTTTTGGGTTGTTAACCCAGTTTGGCATCATATTCATAATCTTATGACGAAGTTTTGTCTCATTCATAGATCCACAAACTAAAAGGAATTTCTCTTTAAATCGTTGGATTGCTACATCAACTTTTTCATAATACAAATTAACATCGGGTGATAAGCGGGTTGTAAGGTTTAAAACAGTTTCGGCAAATCCCTGATCTAAAATAATTCTGATTTCTTCTAATTTTACTTGATTGTTTAGTTCACCTTGATTTGGAGTTAGTTTGAAATATTCTTGTTTAAAACTGTTCCTCAGTTTTCCTAGAAGCGTTGATCTTTCCGCAGTCCAGAATTCTTGGTTAAATTGAAATATTCCTGAATCATGGGGTTTTATACATTTAGCAATTAAATTATCATGAACATTAAAAATAGCAGTGGAACATTTAATTAACTTTTTCTTTACGGCGTGTATCGCTAACATTTGTCCTAATTTTTCTACACTTGCATTTCTTAATTCATCAATAAGAGCATTAAATTCTGTTTTGCTTTCTAAACTGTAACATTTTGCCCGTAATTCGTCACAAAACGAAAATATGTGAGCGATATCGTGTTCCCGTGGTGAAAGATATTTTTTCAGATTTTCATCAATGCTTGCATTGGTGCATAAAATATATGTATGAGAACCATTCAAAGAATGTTCATATCCATCAAGATAAGAGATAAAGTACATTGGGATTGAAAAGGGTTTGTTAGAATTCCATTTCGTAAACAAATTACCTTCTTTGATCAGTTGAACATTTTTCTGAGAATTCAGTTTATGTTTGGCCTGAATATAAACATAAGCGAAATTGTTTGGTGTCGATGGCAACGAGTAGTGAAATACGACGTCATCAAATTTACCAGCAGTCGAATCTTCCATGGTAATTTTAAAATCCGATAAAGCACCTCTTCGTCGGAGAGTGAAGGCACGCAGCAATATCACCATTGCCGTACGCAAATGATAGGAGCTTCCGTGCATTGTTGATCGTCCTCCAGTACCTTCATTAGCCATTATTATTGTTATTGGATTCTTCCTGGTTTTTGATATTGTTGAGTAGATGGATGTAGGGCTAAAATTGAAAAATGAAATTCATCAGTTAAATTTTATTTCGTTCCCAGATATGACTAATTTATATTAGTCTAAATAATCTCTTATATGATTATCTCTCTATATATCAACAATTCAATAATGGCGAAGTTATCTATCTGTTTCTTTGGTGGTGTTCGCTTAACCAACAACCTTATTGTTTTACTATATTATGTGTGAATAACTAAAAAAACCAATGTATGTGTTAGATAATAATCAAAACGTATTAACACAAAATATTTCACATGATGCTTTAGCAAATATCTGTTGCTTAATGCAATTAGGCAAAGCACTACTGAGCTCAATGAGATTATCGGACAAAGCTAATAAAATCAAGGATCATTCAATTATGACAAAAAAAAAACAAAAATTGAACAACGGTCAACCTCCTTCTTCCCTATTGTATCATATCGTAGTGTTAGTCTATGCTACTAGCTTTAAAATAAAGTAAAAACTATTTTCCTCGTTAAGTTATGTAATCAATGATGAATATTCAAACAATGTATTAAAAAGTAAAACTAACAGTAGCGAAAAATGAATAATATTAACATGTGAACTAACACTACTTAGTTTTAAACTTCGTTAATCACTGCAATACCTAAAAAAGCGTTGCAAATAGAAAAGTCTATGTTGTCCGTTCAAGGTATATGTACCTTTAGAATGTAAAGTTTCATAGAGTAAAATGATATAATACTTCTTCAGTATTCAGGGAGAATCCCAAATCGATTTTTTTTTTTTTTCAATTTTTAATTTTGGATAACAACTGAAATTTACTCAACAAAGGTGCCCTACATATTTTTTGGGGTTTGAAGGATAGATGTCGGTCTCAAAATCGAAATTGAACATGACAATGGTTCGGTGGTGTATGTTACAAACGGCGACAGTCCACACTGCACGACCGGGGATCAAATCCGATCCGGATCGTCCCGACTGTTCAGGACGTTCAGGACGTTCAGGACGCCACGTAGAGTAGCACAGCAAGCTGGTAGGTTAGTTAAAATGGAGCAAAACCTATTGGAGATTTAATGGATAGATGGATCAGATGGACAGGAGATAGAGGACAGCAGTAATAGATCGAATTTCCTGGAAAACGATTTTCGGGCAAGCAGGCCATGACAATATGACGTGCATTTTCCGCTTTCGACCAAGTAATTGACGCTGACAAAAGTGTTGAATAGAAGCCTCCTTTTGGTACACAGGTGTTATTACACTTGCAGTAGGTATTTTTGTATCTTGGAGTGATATTGACTGGGAGACGCTTGCGAACAGCCGACCGGAGCAGACGTGTTCACACTTTGCTCCCGCCTTGGTATTGGAGTTCTACAAAGCTTTTTCTACATTTGGCGTGCCTCTGGTAGAAATTAGTGGAGTGCTCACAGCAGGTGTTACATCAGCGACTTGGAAGTGGAATATTGTGCTTGTGTGTGTGTGATCGTGCTAACAACAGTGAAGTGGTGTTGCGTTCCGAATTACTCTGTGATTGGATGTGGCCGTGCTTTATGTGTTGTGCTTTGCGATCCCTACGAGCGTGAATTCTATTTCAATAAAGTGTTCTCTGTGACACGAGTGTTAGCTTGTGAATCCAGTGAAAATCCGCCGTTTTGTTTACTAATTTATTCATTGATCCAATTAAGTTGCCTTCTGCGACAATCTGCCAACGGGTGTTTGTTAAAATTATATCCAGTTCTCTCCTCTTCCGCCGTCGGCACAGTGATTTTGTCCCGTTTTTACTCATTAATTTCCAACGGCATCCTAATCGCCTTCTGCGTTAAGTGGATCATTTTAAATTTGGATCAAATTAAGTTGCCTTCTGCGACAATTTTACCGACTAGTGAAACTAAGAACATTCGTGAAAGTGTCTAGTGCGCGAAGAACTTTCAGTGGCGCATGCGTGTGCGACTAAGTGCAAACAAGTGCAAGTGGGAGGCGTCCGCGTCTGTTGATTGCCGTATCTTTTGAGTTATTGTCTTCCACGATAATTCACGGATATTCTACAGGCGACGTTGACGCCCCAAGTTGGTGAAGCCCTCTGCCAAACCAGTCCCGCTTTAGCGAGTGCCAGTGTATTGAATCAACGGATAATTAAGATCAATTGGGAGGCGACCGCGTCTGTGGATAACCGTTCTGATTTGTTGTCTTCTACAATAAATACGCGGATTTTCGACGGACGGCGTCGACGCCACAAATTGGTGAGGCCCTCTGCCAAAACCAGTCCCAACTTAATTGTCCTAGTGCTTGTGCGTGCGTGTGTGTGTGCTCCGGAAATTGATCCTCAAGCGACGAAGCATCCCACAAGCGCCAGCGTAGATTCAAACCGGCAAGCCACAGACATTTAAGATAGCAGAAATTTTAGTTCATAAACTATTCCCAACACCCAATAACATTAACCATACATTCCTAAAAACCTTGCCTACCCACGTACAAATTCCCTGTCCACATTTAAAAACCGTTAGGAAAACCCACAAGAATCTCAAAATTCCCGAGCAAAAACCCAAAAAACCCATTCACAAACACACAATATTACAAAAATCCCATTCACACGAACCAAACCCCTTTTGTTCCTGAGAAGTAATTTTCCTCCACACTTGCAATTAATTTTTGTACACCTGTAGAAAATAATTTTTCTTGCACGGACCAAACCCACACTTTCCTACGCTCATAACATTCTTCTCCTTTGCACCTGCCACACCCTTCTAAAATAATATTTAACTAAACGCACTAAACCCCTTTCCCACGCGCAAGGTAGTTTTTTCCCCCTCACCAAACCACGAACGCACTTGCTACCTTGTACCCGTAACGGAGGAAATCCCACCAGCCAGCATCCTTTGCTTATTCACCATTCTCTATTGCACCTGCCACACCCTCTAAAATAATAATCAACTGAACGCACTAAACCCCCTTTCCATGCGCAAGGTAGTTTTCTCCCCGCTCGGTAGTTTATTCCCACGTACACACTCGCTACCTTCTCCCCTTAACGGAAAAAAACCACATCAACTAGCATCCCTTGCTTATTCTCCCATCCGTAGCTCCCATCCGTCAATTCTCTCTCTTACACCCAAATAACCAATTCACCCAACAATTAGTTCACTTACTAATTCATTCATTTAAATCTCAAACTAGGAGTTCCGTTCCGATACAATATCTCCTAAATTAAGCCTTAACTTATTAATTCTCTTACCATCACATCAACAAATAAGCTAATCCCTGAATAATTTTTTTTTTCCTGGAAATAATCAATCTTCACTCAAAGTATTCTAATAATTAAATAACAATATACTAGGTTTCCGTAGACAAATCCAAATCCCCTTCAAAAATACCCTACTGTACACTCTAGCATTAAAATTCCCGAATATTAAACCAACTTCGATTTACGACCTAAACCTTCCAAATCCGAAAATACTACTATATATATATATATATTTTCTCCTGCATATCCACAACATTTCTTCTCTCTCACGCTTAGCACAAATTAAATAATCCTATTAATTTATAATCTCCCCCCCCCCCCCCCCCCACATTATAAACAAGACTACACTCTCCTTCTTTTACTACAATTCCAGCTCTAATTCTCCTCTTTCCTTACTGTCAAAATTCTCACACCCATCCCGTATATCCGTTAAACCCACAAGGCAATACTACACTCTCCTCCTCTCGTATATTTTCAGCCAAAATCCTCATCCCCTCATAACTAATTTACCAAATCCCCTTCCACTTGTTAACAATACTACACTTTTCCTCTTCTCTATCTCTTATCAGTGCTAATTCTTTTCTTATTCTTCTATCTAGGGAGGCTTCTATCAAACAATACTACACTCTCCCTCTCTTCTTATATTTCCAGAAAATTGCTTAACCTAACCCCCCCCCCCCCCCATTAATAAACAATACTACACTCTCCTTCTTCTCTTTTATTTCAGGAAAAACCTCCTAATTCAACCCTCCTCCCCCAAAAAAGCAATACTACACTTTCCCTCTGTTCTTATAATTTCAGATAGAACCCCTCCTACCCAATTAAACAATACTACACTCTCCTTCTTCTTTTCTCTTCCAGGGCAAAGTTTTTCACTTTTTATCCCTATCCTCCAAAAAAGGCAATACTACACTTTCCCTCTGCTCTTATATTTCCAGGTTAAACTCCATCTGCTTCCACCATGGCCCCAATGACGCGCAGTACCTCCAGGTCGCAACTGACCGCATCGCCCAAGCGACTGTCGGGACCGGCCCGGGTGACCTCCAGAGGACGGGCCTCCCTAAGCTCGGCGACCCCGTTGATGTCAACCAGACAAGAGGCCCTACTCACTCGCCGGATGACACTAGGCTCCTCGCCGGCCGTGCCAACCCTTCCATCAGCGGAAGCTCCCGCACCTTTGAAAAGCACTTCGAAGGTTGGACTGGGCCTGGCAAAGCGGTCGACGTTGCAGCCGGTCATCGAGGGGAGTGCTGGACCTCTGGTTACATCTACGGCTGGGCGCAGCTTGGAGGACTTCCTGGTACGGTACCCCGTTGGCATCAGTCCCGCGGATGATTTAGAGCGGGCAATGGCGATACTGACTGGCTTAATCCGTGACATACGGGACGCACAGAAGACAAAAGGATTCCCCACTATGCCAAAAGACTGGGCACTCAAATTCAGGACTTCCTTGAATTTGATTGCCGACACAGACGACAAAAACAAGACGGGATATCACGACAAAACAACAATGACGGACGTTCCCGAATCACCGCCACGTGCAGTGGACGAACTACCGGAACTCATTGCGACACCGGTTGAGCGGCAGTCCACGGGTAATGTAGGTGAAGTGGCCAGGTCTTCACTAGTGGAGGCCCAGCCTGCACCTCAGTCTCCCGGAAAACAGCTGTCTCCCGGTCCGACCAAAGAGGAGGTGGAAGAGCTGACGCACATGACGGAATTGATCTTGGAGGCCAATAATAAGCTTCTGCTTAAGTTGAACGCTGTAAAACAGTGGACACAGGAACAAACACAGGCACAAACACAGATAAACCAAACATCAGACAACCCAAACAACGAAGACACCACACAAACAGACAAACCAACAAACACACAAGACACCCAAACATACAACCCTTCGACCCACACAAACAAAATGACAAAAACACCAAAAGACACAAACACCAAAACACAAACAAACAAAAAGACCGAAACCACACAAAACTCTGAAACAGACATCCCCACGACCACGGACACACCCTTGACCCTTTCAAACGATGAGGCAAGCAACATAACAGACAAACACACAGACACACAAACAGCCAAAAAGACAAAGAAACGCAAGCGCAGACAAACCAAGAACAAGACTACGGACAACAGACAGGACCAGGACAAGTCTCAAGAACCGGCGCCCGAATGGACAAAAGTTCTGAGCAAACAGGCCAAGCGACGGGCACGGAGGAAGCAGCGGAAGCAGGAAGCAGCGGCGCTTGACGCGAACCAGCAGCACCAGCGGCAGCAGCCGGAGCATCAGCAACAACCAAAACAACCGAAGCAGCGCGCGCATCGCGTCCCAGATTGGAGTTGGAAACAACTAACAACACAACACAGGACGAGATGATGCGCATCCTCAAGGAAAAGCTGGGGGATGATCGGCAGAAAGTGGACCGTGTAAGGATGAATTTCCAGGGGAATATTCTTCTGGAATTGTCCTGCAAGAGCCACGACGAGACGCTTGAGATGTGGCGGAAAGTGTCCGAAGCACTGGAGGGCAAAGCGAAAGCCCGACCACGGACCCCCACAACTCGCCTCACCTGCACGAACATTCCACCAAGCTGCACCAACGAGGAAATTGCAACGGACCTAAGCACAGCCCTGGGAGTTACGATCTACGCGGACCAGATCAGTACCGTTAAATCCAATTACGGAACGCTGGTCGCATTTTTCGGATGCCCAGAGGTGGCAGTAACGGACGACGTGCTACTAAAACAGCATGTTGTCGGATTCAGCCAGTGCTGCCGGTTCAAGAAGGTTGAGGTGAAGCGCCAATGCTATCGGTGCTACGAGTTTGGCCACATTGCCACTCACTGCCGTGGGAAGGATCGGTCAAGCAAGTGTCATCGATGTGCGGAGACTAAGCACCCAGGACCGTGCACCAAGGAACGGAAGTGCCTCGTCTGCAAGGGCCCGGAAGCAATCGGGCACTCGTTCGGACAGCGCAACTGCCGCCAAGTAGGAGAAGGGGTAAAAAACCGGCCTCGTCATGATTAATGTCCTTCAACAGAACCTTAATCACAGCCAGCTGGCCCAGGACATGCTGATGCAGACTGCTCGGAACGAAGGCTGCGACATAGTGTTGATCGCCGATCCATACCGGATTCCGGAGAACAACGGTAACTGGGTCGCGGATCCGACGGGCAGAGTTGCAGCAGTATCGACAGGAAGATACCCTATCCAACGCATAATCGAGAATCGGCGGGATTACTTCGTCGTGGTCGAAATGCGTGGTATCGTTTTCTGCTCCGTGTATCTACCTCCTGTGGGGTCCGATTTGTCAGTGGAGGATTATCGACGCAAATGGACCGAAATTGCGTCGGTGATTCCGCGGAATCGGGACACCGTGATCGGCGGGGACGTCAACGCCTGGTCAGGAGCGTGGGGGATGGAACGCAGACACAACGATGGAGAACGAGTTCATAGGGGAGCAGTGGTGATGGATGCTATGGCATCACTTGAGCTAGTCTTGTTGAACCGGGGCAACCGGCCAACCTGGAGCAGCAACAGTGGCCGTAGTTCCATTATCGACGTTTCCTTCTGCAGCTCGTCTCTTCTGGGGGAAAATAACTGGCGAGTCTGCGACGAAAATCCAAGTGACCACAATACCATCAAGTTTGCGGTCGGGAGGACGACGACGCAGCGTAACCTGGGACACAGTGCACAGCAGGCTTCGGAGAGCAGATGGGCAACCCGGTATTTCAACAAGGACTTGTTCGTTGAAATTTTGGGGTCACTGGACATCTACAATCGCACCCTCTTGGCGGACGAGTTGACGCAGGTAATGTCAACTGCCTGCGACGCGACGATGCCGAGATTGCCAGCAGCACGGGGAGGACGACGATCGGTGTACTGGTGGAATAACGAGATTTCCCAGTTACGTCGCACTTACATCGGGATGCGGAGAAGACTCAGGCGAGCCCGAACGGAAGAGCAGCGACAGGATCGCCGTCCGGCGTACACAGCAGCGAGAGCAGCACTGGAGCAAGCGGTCAAGCGGAGCAAGAAGGAGCAGGGCGATCAACTTCCGGAACAGCTGGGGCCCCACGGATTCGGGCCAGGCTACAAAATCCGGAGGCAGATGTGGCAAGGAGCCCGAGTACCGATGGAACGGGATCCAGCCAAGCTGCAGCACATCGTCGGCGAACTTTTTCCGGTGCAACCGCCCATGGAATGGCCCACGGCAACAGGATTGACGGACGAGGACACGGCACGGGATGCCGTTACCGAGGGTGAGCTGGTGAGCATTGCAAAATCACTCAATCCCCAGCGTGCCCCAGGAGACGACAACATTCCGAACGTGGCCTTGATTGCGGCGATGACGGCGTTTCCACGCGTCTTCATGAGAACGTTCCAGCATTACATCGATTCCGGCCACTTCCCCGTCGAATGGAAGAGGCAACGGCTAGTGCTGTTCTCGAAGGCCGGGAAACCACCCGGAGAATCATCGTCGTACCGGCCAATCTGCCTGCTGAGTGTTCTGGGAAAAGTATTGGAGCGACTCATACAGCGCAGACTTACGGAGCATCTGGATGCAACGGGCGGTCTCGCTGATGCCCAATACGGATTCAGGAAAGGACGCTCAACCATGGATGCCATCAACAGGGTGATTGCCAACGGAAGGGTTGCGCTCGACAAGAAGCGCAGGGGCGATCGACTGTGTGCGATGGTGACAATCGACGTGAAGAACGCCTTCAACACGGCCAACTGGACAGCGATCGGAGCAGCTCTGCAGCGAAGGAACACGCCACCGTACCTCCAGGCGTTGCTGCGGAACTACTTCACGAATCGCACGCTCCACTACGAAACGGATGAAGGAATGGTCTCGTTACCAGTATCGGCAGGTGTCCCGCAGGGTTCGGTTCTAGGGCCAACACTGTGGAATGTTATGTACGATGACCTTCTTCGTTTGGAGCTGTTCGGAAAGCGTGCGGACATTATAGGGTTTGCTGATGATGTGGCGTTCACCCTTATCGGGAGGGACCCGCAGGAAATCAGCAACCTTGCTACGAGGAACCTGGAGATGATCGAGCGTTGGATGGATGGAGTGGGATTGAAGCTGGCCCATCAAAAGACCGGCTACATGATCTTCTGCACTCATCACAACCCGCAGGTAGGTCAACTACGTGCGGGGGGACACACGATCGTATCCACGGAATCGCTCAAGTACCTGGGGGTCGAGCTCTGCCGCAAACAGCACAACGGTCGGCATTTGGAGAAGGTTTGCAGCAAGGCATCACGTATCACGAATGTCTTGACCGCTCTGATGCCGAATAAGTGTGGCCCAAAAAGCAGCAGAAGGAGACCCTTGGTTAACGTTGGGAATAGCATTGTCCGTTACGCGGCACCATCGTGGGGACGGACGCTTCTTCAGAAGGACGTTCACCGGACCACGGTTCAGAGAACGCACCGCACAGGAGTTCTTCGAGTGGCCAGTGCCTTCCAAACGGTCTCCTACGATGCCGCTTGCGTGGTCGCAAGCACTATCCCGTTAGTCCTTCTCCTAGAGGAGGACATCCGCTGCCACGACGAAAAGGTAGCGAGGGGAAGTCCAGGACCAGACATACGAAAGCGGCAAAGGGAAGAGACCATGGGACGCTGGCAACAACAATGGACAGCCGGAGCGGGGCAGCCGAGATCGCCGGGGATGAAGACGAGGAGAATTATCCCGGACATTATGTCCTGGGTAAATCGCAAGCACGGAGAAATTGATTTTTATCTCTCTCAACTCTTTACAGGGCATGGGTTTCTCCGGAGCTACTTCGTCGAAAAAGGCATCCTCGACGGCTCGCCAAACTGCCCGGTGTGTGAACACCAAGTGGAAGATGTCGACCACGTAATGTTCCACTGTCCACGGTTTGCTCGAACCCAACACGAGATGCAGCAGCAGAGCCACACCCGCTTGACGATAGAAAATCTTGCAGCGGAAATGTGTGCCAACAGCAACACATGGGAAGCAGTCCGGACCGCCGCAAGGACCATCTTCAGAAACCTCCAAGTGAGATGGAATGAGGAAAGTCCACCTACGGCCAGACGGAGACGACAACGACGGCGGAACACGGAACAAACGGGACCGCACCAAAGGATGACGACAACGGAAGCAGCAGCAGCAGCAACGAGTAACCAGAGCAGCAGCAGGAGCTAGACCCCACCGGAAGTAGCGGCTACGGACGGGCGGAATTAAGCAGCAGCAGCAGAAGGAAGGCACGAAGCAGCAGCAGCAGCTGAGACAACTAGGACGGATGACGCAGAAGCAGCATTGGAAAGCAGCAGCGCGTCAACAGGATGGGTGCATCGCACAAACGTTCCTGCATGGAGTACTACGCACATCAAGCGCATCGGCAGGGTTCGGATCAGGTCGAGGAGTGGTTTAGTTAGGGTCCCATCGGCTGCCGGGTCCGCTTCACGGGCCCAGCGTCACGATGAATCCCACATAACCCATCTCGGAGGGATTGGTTTGTAGCCGCAAGCCGCCTTTCGAGATGGGTACCTTTTGAAGGTTCCCTCCCCGTTAACAAAAAAAAAAAAAAAAAAAAAAGAGTGATATTGACTGGTAGACTTTAAAATTAAATGACCATATTAGTACATATTTCAAAAACTTTAAAGGAAAGGAAAGGTTAAGTTTACCTAACTCCGTAATTTATAATTAGGTATATTTTCTTAATACTTGTGCATTAAGGTATTCAAAAGTAATAGTAGCTTAAGTCATATGCGATAAAATCCTAATTATGAATTAGTAGAGAAGGGATGCTTCACGCGTTACATTTTGTTACGATAGAGGGTGAGGGGGTCACATATTAACAATTTATGTGCGTTACGTGAAATCCAATTTGATCAATAGATCTCCTGCGGGAACTTACCGCGAACTTTGATAGCGGTTGGTTCGTGGCCTACGTGCGATTAGTGTGAGTACAAATCGAACTAATGCAGGTCCCTGGATTTTGATGCAGAAAGTTGTAAAGTGCAGCACGTTATCTGTAATTGTAAATTTATATACATGAAGTATTAACATTTTTTTAAACTTTATAAATGTTCTTATGATCATTAGAAACAAACATCTGTTATGATGATTACACAATTATAATACACCAAGCATAATGTTGCAATAACAATTACATAAAAAAGTAGATAAATGTAGAAGAAACATTGAATGTTATCTTGATTGTCCGGAATTCATTCCGTTACCTATTCTTATCTTGTTTACCGGCGTTTGCAGTTTTTTCAGTGAACTGATACGTCATCTATTTATTTCTTTGTTAAAAAGCATTTGAAGCCGTTCTTTACGAATAAAAGAAGCATTTCATTAAATTAAAAAAGCGATTTTTTTAGATCTGCAGCGGGAACTTACCGGGAACTGTGATAGCTGTTGGTTCGTGGCCTACGTGCGATTAGTGTGACCACAAATCGAACCAATGCTGTTAGGTCGCTGGATTTTGATGCAGAAAGTTGTAAAGCGTAGCACGTTATCGGTAATTGTAAATTTATAAATATTGTGTTCTCGTATCACACACTTTGTTAAAAAAAGAACAACGTTACAGTATAAATCTGTACAGTAGCACTCACTTATTTCCGGACACCTGCTTTTCGGACACTTATTTAACTTAAACTTGTCAGGTAGCTCCTTGGACCTCTCCTTAATGGGAAAATGAAAAAAAAGAAACGAAAAAGACGTACTTGCGGAGTAAAACAGAAAAACATCCTGATTTTGCCACGAGCATTCAAATCCGGACAGCTCCCTTCCCTTATGAAAGTTGATTATTTTTAATATCAACTATTTAACTACATCAGTAATTTTAAACATTCGGTTATAGGAATTCAACATAATTTTAATAATCCATTCTATTTTAACTAATATTAATCTATCGTAATAAATTAGAATTTCATGAAGCTTGTGTAATGTTCTATTATTCGAATCCAGTTAAATGTCTTAGTTAAACCTGCAGTAACGTTTACATGTAAACACACTTGAGTTTCATCTTATAATATTAACTTATAATATTTATAAACTTATAATATTAACTTTTTAACATTCTGCAACACTTTTTTATAGCTTATAGCCTTGTTCGTCAGGGCACAAACACGGCCACACTTTCATTTATATCCTTCAAGGTGTTAGTGCCTTCTTCTCTTCGGGATAAAGCCCTCTCACATCTGCGGAGCGAACAACTCGATCACCACAATTGTTAAACCAAACCATCCGTTCAACACACACTCCCTGCGCCTCACCAACACTCTAAACCCGTTAATCAGCACTGAAAGACACTATATGCACATGTTGACGCACTCCGCTCAAGTTAATTCCTTAACTTTCCTCGACGTCACGCATACACTCATGCATGCAAATCAACGGGACACGGCACATGAATTCAAGGACACTTACGCAGATCGAAATCCAATTCCGATAGACAACGAAATCACTCACTTGACGCTTATTCCTTCAGCAAGAAACGACGTTGCTTGCATTCTTACCAGTGATAATGACCATACTGCTGGGTACTTTGACAACACCACACGCGATCACCAAAATGATCCTGACTTCGAAACAGAACAACACGTGCGTAACTATCGCAATACTGACTCGACACTTACACCAGCGAACGGCTCTAACGTCAATCCTGCAGGGGTTGCCTTCTCTTACAACACTGACGATTTGTTGTTTTTGTATCAAAATGTTAGAGGATTAAAATCTAAATCCAATACAGTATTTAACTACATCTCTACAACCCACTACGATGTTATTATCCTCACTGAAACGTGGTTGGTCGAACAGTCGATTCTCCGGAGTTATTCCCAGATAATTACACTGTCTACAAAACTGACCGCAGCAGCAGTAATAGTAAAAAAGCAATGGGTGGTGGAGTTCTCATCGCCGTAGCATCTCAACTACACTCACGACTATGCCCAACATCAGATACTGTAGAACAACTCTGGGTAAAAATTTACGGTGACAAGCGAACGTTTGTCACTGGTGCAGTATACATCCCTCCGGATCAGGCAAACAACGCTACCGTTATACGTACCCTTTGCTCCTCTATAGATGATGTTGCCTGTGATTCCAATGAAACTTGCCTCTTATTCGGGGACTTCAACTTCTCATTTTTGTCTTGGATTCTTGATCGCTCTAATGCTCCAGCGCTTCAAGTTGATTTCGAGCAATCACGTGTCACGGAAACCTGTCGCCTTTTGCTGGACTGCATCTATAGTAACGGATTGTCTCAGATCAATCACATTCCTAATAACTCGAATAACATCCTTGATCTAATATTCGTGTGCGATGAGATCCTGTGCTCTTGTGCCCCACCGGTGATATCACCCTTTCCCGTTGTTGCCGTTGATGTTCATCACCCACCTTTAGAACTGCATATTTCTGGAGCGGGAATTGGAGAACGGTCTCGGTATTCTAATACAGCACCTTTTGTCTCCGGCACACTCAATTACAGTCGAACTAACTTCGTGCTTCTGACTGACTTGTTGCAATCTACCGACTGGTCATTCCTTGAGGGCAATCCAGATATTAATACGGCACTGCAACTATTCAATAATACACTCCTGGGGCATTTACATACCAGTTGCCCTTTAACTAAACCACGTCGTAGTCCGCCTTGGTCTGATGCTCATTTACACCGCTTAAAACGAAACAAATCGTCATGGTACCGTTTCTATCGCAGACAAGGCACCCAACAATCAAGGCTGAGATTCATCGCTGCGCATAACGTCTACAGGCGCTACAACAGGATGCTACACTCTCGTTTCCTTAATCGGGTTCAATCATCGCTCTCCAGAAACCCTAAACGATTCTGGAAATACGTTAAATCTAAACGTGGTAATAACTCACTTCTCGCTGTCCTCACCCACAATAATGTGTCTACAAGTAACAAGGAAGACATGTGCAATCTATTTGCTGAACGTTTCAAGGATTGTTTTACCGTGGAACCTGGAAGCTTCTCACTAGACGCAGCTTTGAATATCGTACATCGTGACGTCGTCGATATCCATTCACGGGACATTATTGTCTCTAAAGACACTGTGCTACGTGCTCTGCAGCAAGTAAAGATTTCTTACAACCCTGGGCCCGATGGTATCCCTACAGCCATTCTCTAACAACTGCCGCGAGCATTTAGCTGAACCCTTGGAGCGCATCTTCCAACTTTCCCTGGCACAGTGTACTGTTCCTACCGCCTGGAAATCTTCGGTGATGTTTCCTGTGTACAAAAAAGGCGATAAGAGCCGTGCAGCAAACTACCGCGGTATTACTACCTTGCCCCCTGGTGCCAAGGTCTTCGAGATTGTGATACAAAACTCGCTGATACATCACTGCCGTCCTTATATCTCAACGCGCCAACACGGATTCTTCCCTCATCGCAGTGTTACCACTAACCTGGTTGAACTCGTCACTAACTGCCATACAGCATTCGCTTCTGGAGCTCAGATGGACGCTGTATATACAGACTTAAAGGCAGCTTTAGGTCGCGTGAATCACCGCTTGTTGCTTTGCTAAGCTTGCCCGACTCGGATTCTCTGCACCTCTGGTAAATTGGTTGAGTTCCTACCTCAAAGGTCGTATTTATCACGTGCAGATTGACAACGTGTCCTCATACAAATTCGAGAGCTCTTCCGGTGTTCCCCAGGGCAGCAATCTGGGGCCTTTGCTGTTCTCACTCTACATTAACGACGTTACACTGGCTATCACAGAGGCTGAATGTTTGCTGTGCGCTGATGACGTTAGGCTGTTTCGTCCTGTGCGGTGTGTTTACGACTGTCTCTTTCTTCAACGTTCAGTGGCTGTTTTTTCCGACTGGTGCAAATGTAATGGCCTAGAAATATCTGTCGATAAATGTATGTCAACGTCATTCTTTAGAACTGTTAGTCCTATAGTATTTAACTACATCATCTGTGGAACCCAACTGTTGCGGTGCGACACTGTTAGGGATTTAGGAGTCACGTTGGACCGCAAATTAGATTTTCATCAACACTTCTGTGATATTATTGACAAAGCTAACAAAATGCTAGGATTTATTAGGACTGCCTACTAACCTTGTATAAATCCTTTGTTCGTTCAGGGTTCGAGTTCAGTTCGGTGGTCTGGTGTCCATCGTCTAGTGTTTGGACAAACAGAATTGAATCAGTGCAGAAAAGATTCACACGTATTGTCCTTCATTTCACTCCGTGGCGTAATGTAACTTCTCGTCCCTCGTACCATACTCGTTGTTTGTTATTTAGACTGGATACACTTGCTAGGAGACGTGATAACGCCCAGTGCACCTTTATGGCCAAACTAATCATCGGTGAGTCAGATGCACCCGATCTATTGTCTAGAGTAAATATAAATGTACCTCCTAGAATGTTCCGTAACTACAGACCACTTAGAACTGACCTTAGAAGACGTGCATATAGCGAGAATGACCCTATGACAGCAATGGCTCTTAGATTTAATTTGCGTTACGCGTTTTTTGACTGGCATCAACCTATTAATTTCAACTAGGCTCATTCGTGTTCGTGGCGTCACTTTTTACATTTGCGTTTCATTTATGTGCAGTAAATAAGGTTTTATTTTTAAGAAAGTGATAAGGCCATGTCTGACCAATCTCCTATATGTCACAATACCCCATGAGCAATTCAACCACGCCTGCTAATAAATACTATTGCCGCTATGTTCTGGCCTACATGCGAAGTGAGATAAAAAACGTGCACATACGCATATACACGGTACGCTGTCGCCCAGTCATGCAAAAGCGAGTTCATGCGTTCGGTATTCTTTTGTTCTCATGGTCGGTAACGAGCCCGTTTGGAATCCACCGCGGAGTCCCGCAGGAAGACATTTACCGACCTCACGCACACACTCAAACCGGGTTGGTATATAAAGCCCCGCGTAGCCACGCCCGCTTCAGTCGCCCGCGAGCGTTCGTAGCGTGTGGACCTACGCCGGATTTTAGCAAAAAAAATGAATGAATTCCAGAAAATAAAAACGCCTGGGGGGTTCCTCAAATTCACTCTCTCGTGAGAGCGTGAGAGAATCTTTTTTCCCCATACAACTTCCTTGGAGCTTTTGCTGAAATGATAGAGAACATTGGATTAGAAATTGGTGTAGAAGAAAGTCATGCTTACATTTGCGCCATCCGACCAGTCGTTGAGGGGGTACGTTGTGTACCGTATATAAATGAAGCTGAATGGGAATGGATTTCACTGCACGTATGATACAAAAAATAATTCCTTCGTGCTTTTTGGTTTTTTTTTGGGAAAAAATATTGCATAACATGTTTGTTCCCTACCATACAGCCGTTCCGATAAAAAATATTAGACTGCTGTTTGGTCCTTTTTAACTACCCTCAAGGTGTAGTTTTATGGAAAATCTCTTTAAACACACAGAAATACGAGGTAGCTGCTACACGTGCTATTTTTTCCCATGAGCGTTCAGACAGACGACAGGTAACTAGCACTGTTCGTTGTCGCTACGCGCCTATACATGCGGAAGGTGTTACTGGTTCTTGTAGGCAGGTAATGAACACAGGATGCTATGTAGGTGCGACTAGGGGAAACCGAATACCTCTGACAAGAATTGAGTCATACCACAAACCATTGCTTGGCCAAGAAATGCTTACCGGCTAAACACCGACTCGCGTACCAGTGATGCATTCGGGTACATAGGTAAAGAATATGAATGTAAAAGGATGCGTCGATTAGGTGTCGCACGATGGGACTAGAGGCAGTGAACGATCAATTTAAAAACTGTTCAAAAGCCCTAAATTTTTCAAAACAATTGTTCATAAGTAGTTTAACACTGTCCTTTACATCTTTATCCAAATCGTATGTTTGAAAGAATTTAAAAATTAAATTGGTGACGCTGAATCAATCTCCGACATATTAAATCAAAATAACATGGTTAATTAACTGTTCAAAAATCTGCAAAAATCTTTAAAAGATACGAAATGTTATTCTTTACAACTTTGTAGAACATCATTTTCGTCTAGCTCTTCAACTTTTTTAGTTATTCGCTAAAAACCAAAGCCAGTACGTTACGGGCGGCCGCGAGGAAATAGCTAAAGCAAGGCATAGAATTGTAGCGAAAAATACCTCGTTTTTGTAATTGAATTTTAATACTATTTTATTTAAATATCTCACGGGAAAATCTTGCAACTAATAGCCCAAAGTGTGGCCAACATATTGTAATCGGTGGTTTGTAAATAAATAATCATTTTAATGCAAATAAATGAAGAAAACTGAACGCGCTTTTGCACGCTACGCTACGACCATCGCGACCAAAACACCGTCCGCTGGATTCATCATTCACCCGTACGCTGCGGACGCGTTGCTTTCCACATGGACTCATTCACCGGCCTTAAACATTCACCCGTAAGGATCGAGCAAGCGCCCGTACGCTGCAGACGCGTTGCTTTCCACATGGACGCCGTGAGGATTCCACGTAAGGATTCCACATGGACTCGATAGCCGACTGGATCGTGCATGCGCCCGTACACATCGACCCGGGTCACGCCCCTAGGATCGTGCAGGCGCTCGTACGCTGTGTACACACATGGTGTCTTTGAAT
The DNA here is from genome assembly GCF_943734845.2 of Anopheles funestus. Classification (NCBI taxonomy): domain Eukaryota; kingdom Metazoa; phylum Arthropoda; class Insecta; order Diptera; family Culicidae; genus Anopheles; species Anopheles funestus. The sequence goes on from NC_064599.1 coordinate 51,946,069, forward strand.
GTGTTAGTGTGTATCGACGCGCGATCCCAACACGCATTCTCGCTTTAGCAGGATGATCGTTAGTTAGGTAGAGGGAGAAAGGGCTAATTGGGATCGACAGCGTACCGTGTATATGCGTATGTGCACGTTTTTTATCTCACTTCGCCTGTAGGCCAGAACATAGCGGCAATAGTATTTATTAGCAGGCGTGGTTGAATTGCACATTGGGCGATCCCAATTAGTCCTTTCTCCCTCTACCTAACTAACGATCATCCTGCTAAAGCGAGAATGCGTGTTGGGATCGCGCGTCGATACGCACTAACACATTCAAAGAAACCATGTGTGCACACAGCGTACGAGCGCCTGCACGATCCTAGGGGCGTGACGCGGGTCGATGTGGAATCCATGTGGAACGCATCGGGATTGCTCGCAGCGTACGGGCGCATGCACGATCCTGGCGGATGAATATGGAAGCTTTCGAGTCCATGTGGAATCCTGTCGGAATCCATCACGGCGTCCATGTGGAAAGCAACGCGTCTGCAGTGTACGGGCGCTTGCACGATCCTTACGGGTGAATGTTTAATGCCGGTGAATGAGTCCATGTGGAAAGCAACGCGTCCGCATCGTACGGGTGAATGATGAATCCTTATGGGTCAATGTGGAAAGCTACAAGACCGCTCGCAGCGGACGGTGTTTTGGTCGCGATGGTCGTAGCGTAGCGTGCAAAAGCGCGTTCAGTTTTCTTCATTTATTTGTATTAAAATGATTATTTATTTACAAACCACCGATTACAATATGTTGACCACACTTTGGGCTAATAGTTGCAAGATTTTCCCGTGAGATATTTAAATAAAATAGTATTATATTTCAATTACAAAAACAAGGTATTTTACGCTACAATTCTATGCCTTGCTATTTCCTCGCGGCCGCCCGTAACGTACTGACTTTGGTTTTAGCGAATAACTATAAAAGTTAAAGAGCTAAACGAAAATAATGTTCTACAAAGTTGTAAAGAATAACATTTCGTATCTTTTAAAGATTTTTGCAGATTTTTATACAATTGATTAACCATGTTATTTTGATTAAATATATCGGGGATTGCTTCAGCGACACAAATTTAATTTTTAAATTCTTTCAAACATATGATTTGGATAAAGGTGTAAAGGACAGTGTTGACCTACTTATGAACAACTGTTATGAAAAATTAAGGGCTTCTGAACAGCTTTTAAATTGATCGTTCACTGCCTGTAGTCCCATCGTGCGACACCTAATCGAGGCATCCTGTTACATTCATATTCTTTACCTATGTACCCGCACGCATCAATGGTACGCGAGTCGGTGTTTAGCCGGTAAGCATTTCTTGGCTAAGCAATGCTTTGTGGTATGACTCAATTCTCATCAGAGGTATTCGGTTTCCCCTAGTCGCACCTACATAGCATCCTGTGTTCATTACCTGCCTACAAGAACCAGTAACACCTTCCGCATGTATAGGCGCGTAGCGACAACGAACAGTGCTAGTTACCTGTCGTCTGTCTGAACGCTCATGTGGAAAAAATAGCACGTGTAGCAGCTACATCGTATTTCTGTGTGTTTAAAGAAATTTTCCATAAAGCCACACCTTAAGGGTAGTTAAAAAGGTCCAAACAGCGTCTAATATTTTTTATCGGAACGGCCGTATGGTAGGAAACAAACCTGTCATGCAATATTTTTCCCCAAAAATATCTAAAAGCACGAAAGAATTATTTTTTGCATCATACGTGCAGTGAAATCCATTCCCATTCAGCTTCATTTATATACGGTACACAACGTACCCCCTCAACGACTGGTCGGATGGCGCAAATGTAAGCATGACTTTCTTCTACACCAATTTCTAATCCAATGTTCTCTATCATTTCAGCAAAAGCTCCAAGGAAGTTGTATGGGGAAAAAAGATTCTCTCACGCTCTCACGAGAGAGTGAATTTGAGGAACCCCCCTGGCGTTTTTATTTTCTGGAATTCATTCATTTTTTTGCTAAAATCCGGCGTAGATCCACACGCTACGAACGCTCGCGGGCGACTGAAGCGGGCGTGGCTACGCGGGGCTTTATATACCAACCCGGTTTGAGTGTGTGCGTGTGGTCGGTAAATGTCTTCCTCCGGGACTCCGCGGTGGATTCCGAACAGACCCGTTAGGGACCATGAGAACAAAAGAAACTCGACCGCATGAACTCGCTTTTGCATGACTGGGTAAACAATAAACAACATTCTGCAACACTTTTTTCTTAATAACACGTACCATTGCCGTTCACATCTATCACCGCTTTCAAACGTCTGGACATGCTGTTAACTAACTTGTAACAAAACTCTGGTTCCAATTTTTCCAATATTAATTGATTACGATAGATTAATATTTTTGTTATAAAAAGTGTTTAATAAAACAACTTACATACTAGTTTCAACAATGTATGGAAAACATGAAGGGATGATGTACAGGGATTACAAAGAACATTTAAGGATTGCTATATCAATCACAGCATTGTTGTTTCCAACAATGTGGATGACGTAATTTGCAAACAAACGTAGGATGAGAGTCCTCTTACTTGAACTGATGTTACTTAAAACAGGTAAGAGGAGGGAAAGGAAGTTTAGGGAATTGTCCGGAACGATGACTGCCATTTGTTGCAACAGTAACAGTCCAACCTGGGAGCATACTAAGCATGCCGAAGACGCTCGATCCATCCTCTGCATTAGCAGTCCGTGGGCGGTTTTGTTGTTGACCAGCAAATATAGAGTGCTTCGCTGGACAGACGACAGTTGGTGGTTGCTTATATTCGTGGCGACGTTGTGCAAACCGTACTTTATACGTCTTAAGTACAAGTATGGTACGCACACACCGCGTGCGTATTGCAACGCACACTACCGCGACAATGTAATAAAACAGATTACACGATTTAATAAAGGGCTAGTATACGTAAGACAACCCATCGATACGCATCTAATTATTCCAACTAAGAACCCCATATATTCTTCCAAACCCATCGCCAATCTACGGAAGGTGACTAGATGGCTACTTTTGCATCCGGAAGTCTCCCAACCATAATCTGTCGAAGGGTTTTGGTGGCGATGATGGTCTGGTTTGGGAAGGTCGCCTGTAGTTTATGCGAGTTTTCGGATAAACCTTCTCGAGACAGGCGCAGTTCACGCCGACTCGAGCACTAATATCTGAAGACTCCACACCGGGGTACTTTTAGACATACTGGTTTCATTGGTTAAAATTAACGTTCTTAAATACTAAATTTTAGCTTACTTAACAATAATGTTTAACATACGCGCACCACCTGTTGCTGGCTTATTTTATCGTTACTCGGCACCCAAATTGTCGTTGTCGCAAAGCCGTGGTAAAGGTTTGCGTGGTGCGTGCGATCAACGATGCATCAGCATTTTGGGCTGCGATTGATCGTAGCACCCAAAGTGTTGACATCGCGAAAACCGCGGCACCGGATTGGGGCGCGAAACTCGATCAACCGCTGCACCCAAAATGCCGATGCAGCTCTTATGTCTCGCACCACGCGGTGTGCGCTTCTAACGGGGTGACCCTGTCGGCGACAGTCGCCAAATGCTGGATCACCGTTCTCAGGCAAGGATACGTTGTCGAAATGAAGGCTATGTTGGAGGGGTTACTATCACAAGATATGTGTAGTGACCCAACCGTAAGACTTTCCCTTTCGGTAACGTATCGGTTTACCGGCAGTGAATTCTCCAGTGCCATCCCAGAGAAAGGATCCAATGGTGCTAGAGACCAAGGCTATGTCCATTGATCGGGCGCCACAAACGGATGCAACGAACCAAAGTTTGGGCAAAAGAAATGTGTTTAAGAGCACAACCTTCTGCACCAAATTGAGGTCTCTAACACGATGAAGCAGGATCAGGTGACGGAAATGTTGGATCACGTTCTCCCAATTGTGGTCCGTAGCCTCCCGTATATTATTGGTGAACAATATCCATGCAGCCATGGAATATCTATTGTGGTGTTTGGCGCTATATGTCCGATGTCCAGTGCTGTTGTTTTTTCCACGTTCAGTGTAGGCCCAGCAGTTTTGCCAAACGCTTCAAATGCTGCTTTCACTTGCTCGAGTTTGGAAAGGGATGTTGTTACCACCGAGATGTCTTCGGCATATGCGTTGACCAGGTCGTCCTGATCGCAGCAAATAGCTTCTAATCAGGCGATGAGAGGATTTAGATAGAGGACAAACAGGTGCATGGATAAGCGATCGCCCTGTCTGACGGAACGGTGGATAGGAAAGGAAGCAGAAAGATGTCCATTTGCAAGGATGTGGGAAGAGGATTGTTCACCAATTGTACGCAAAAACCGCATTAATCCTGGATTAAAGCCCATAGAAGACATAGTGCGCCACAAAAAACTTCTATTGACCCTGTCAAAGCCCTGTGACAAATCAAAAGACACGAGCTTGCCATGCTTTCGCTTACTCTTGAGATCAACCACCCGCTCCTTAACAGAGAGTATAGCTTGAAAAATGTTGCAAGGTTTGTTGCTACATAGGGATAATGTTGTCAATATTATCCCCCACTTCATGATAATGATATCAAGACGCAGTTTGACAATTCTCGACAGTAGCTTATAATCAGTATTAAGATACGGTGCCCGTGCCTCCTTTCTTCCTCACAAGGACTATGACACCATCAACAAAGTTCCGTGGAAACTTGCTTCAAGAGCCTCATTCAATATGAGATGTAGTTTCCTATGGATTATCTCGTTTGCTTTTTAACTGCATCGAGGACCTCATCGGGTGAGATCTCATCCATGCAGTCATTGTTGGTACTACAATCCTCTGGAATGATTGGATTACTGGTAAACGCATCGTCCGTCGGTAAGGCTTCGTCAGTGTATAATTGTGTGTAGTATGTGTGAATGTGGGGCGGCCCGGTGGTGCATGTGATAAACGGCGCCAGTCCACACGGCCGGACCGGGTTCAAATCCCACCCGGACCGTCCCCCCGTAGCAAGGACTGACTATCCGGCTACGTGGTAAAATAAGTCTAGTAAGCCAGAAATGGCCGGCGTGACCTGTAAGGTCGTTAAGCCAAGAAGAAGAAGATGTGTGAATGTGTTGTCTGATTTCCTCTTCAATCAATCAATCACTCCGCCATCATCAGACATCAGTTTGTCAATCACGGTTCGAGTCCGTCTACGTTCCTCTAACTGAAACGTAGTGATACTTTCACCAGCAACTCGTGTCTCGTTTATCCGCGTGAAATCTTCAGAGAAAAATCTCAGAGGATCTTTCCCTTCACACGATTTATAGTTACTAGCTCATCAGGATTTGCCAGATAGTTATCGTAAGAGTTTTTAAGCACTCTACAGAGATTGTCCTGTCGCAGGCGGAACGCGGAGTATTTTTGATTCGTCTTCCAGCGAAAGAACGATTTAATTTTCGGTTTGGCGAAGTGAATCCACCAATCCATCCAGGAACCGAAATTCCTTCTTTGTCTTGTCCATACGTTCTACCTTCTTCTGAACTCCTCTATATTTTCTTCAGTCAATATGTGTGGCCTGAGTTGCCAGTAACCGTTGCTACGAGATCTCGAGCAGTTATCGGTTGGTAGGCAGACTCGAACTGTGAGAGCTTTATGATCAGAAAAGTATAAGCCAGTACGTGTAAGTCAGTCGTTCGTAAGTGCGTCTTTAGTGTAGATGATACATAACAACGATCGATGCGAGAACCCGAACCACGTGTGATGTAGGAAAACTCTACATCGTTGCCTCTGAGCGCCTCCCAGCTATCACACATCCCTATACTGTTTATTGCGTTCCTCAGAGCAAAGTTGATGTTTCTCTCGCCCGTCGCGTCCTTTGGATTCAACACTCAGTTGAAATCCCCCGCAAGAATGACATTCTGAGATGCATTCCGAAGATAGTACGCTAACGTGCGGTTGAAAAAATCCTCTCGCTCTGACGAACGCTGGCTACCAGAAGGAGCATAAACATTACAGAGTGTGGTAGAATTCTCAAGCCGAACGCAAATTACACGTGAGTCTATACTGCGCTCGACGTGAGAAAATTTTAGGCGTTCCCGCAAAGCGATCGCTGTTCCACGTTTCTCAACACCCACATTCGCAATCACATTGTAACCGGGAAGTGAAATGTAGAAATATGATGTGTCACGTGCGCGAAGCTAACCTCACGGCGTATTTCTTTAGACAGGCGCAGATCACGCCGACTAAAGAGCAATAATACTCTGACTCGTTCTTTTTGTGAATGACAAATTTATTAAAACTAATTCGCGGTTTTATAGCTGCTGACCGATCGCGGTCACCAATTCTTATTCTTATTGTACATGTGGTTGTTATTATTTCGATATCGAGCGTGTCATATTCTCCGTTGGCGACATGATGTCTGCGTCGATAGTACGGAAGAATGTGCGAAGAACATTTAATTTAGTTGCACTAGATATTGCATTCAAATTAATTGAAGTAAAAACTTAGCTAGCGTATGTATCCATTGCAACTAAACTAATTACTCCCCAACGTGTATGTCTGTTTGTGTAAGTGTTTTTGGATTTTTCGGTGGACGGCCAGGCTTGCGCTTAACCGTTCCTCCGATCGACGCGTTAGACGCATCGCTATCCGTTTCGTCATCGTTTTTGCGCTTACCTTTAATATCAGGATCTGGTTTTGAGCAAGAAGGGATGGGAGAGGGGACTCGAGGAGCTTTGAAAACATGCGTAGAGAGTGCGTACTCACTCTCCAATGCACGGTTTGTTGGTGTTGGTGCGGTGCTCAGAGCCACCGATGCTGCAGTCGTAGCCTTTCGCTGGCACGGCCGGAGCCATCGGTGCTGTAGTCGAAGCCTTTGGTGCCACGGCCGGAGCCTTCGGTGTCTCTGTCGGAGCCATCAGTGCTGCAGTCGAAGCCTTTGGTGCTACGGCCGGAGCCTTCTGTGTTGTCGCCGGTGCCTTCGGTGTTGGCGCTTTCACTGGTGGTGCTACCGGTGATTTAGATGCTGTTACAGCCTTTGATTTGGTTTTTGGTGTTGGTACTGTTGGAGCTGCCTTCATCACTCCTGCGTAGGATGCCCCCTGCTTTACCAAGCTTCGCTTGCTCTTCATGCATCCCATGCCCGTGTGTTCAAGTATTAAACAGTAGCGGCAGTTGTTGATCCGAGCTGCAGTGTTGGTGTCCCGAGAATAATTTTGACGAGGCGTCTGCCTGTCTTAATACCCGTGACCATACTACCTGGTCCATATTCTGTTTCCGTTACCGAAAGCACTTTACCATAACAAGCAAGCGCTGCTTTGATTTCGACTTCGGTGACGTACGGGGAAAGCTCGTGCAGCCGCATCTCCGTTGGTACGTCCTCCCAAAGCGGGTATAATATTATTGGTATACCTCTGTCATGTCGCGAAACGTTAAATTGCTCTAGGTAACTCTACCTCCCAATTGACATTGTGCTAAAATAAACGCTATAATTTATGAAAAAATGATGAAAACTGCTAGCGAAATGCAAGAATCATTGACCACCGGGTTGCTATGATCACATTTCGCCTTTGACATTCTATCGACGCTGGTGTCAGCCATCGGACGTGTCTTTGCTGGTGATGTTTTTACAAGTGTTTTCTCAGTTTAAACTGGTGAAAATCAGTGAATAGAAGCCAAAAAGTGACGATTTATGCAAATAAGATGCACGGCTTTGGATTCCATGCATCGTCGCGAACAAAACATCCACGCGGAAGCTCCAGGACTTATCCGGATGGTGCCTCAATGGAGCGGCATGTTTTTCTCTGCCTTCATTCCTTGGCGTCGCGCGTTTTGTGTGTGGCCTGTTCCGGTCAAAATCGTGCATAAATCGGGCCGTAATATGTGTTACGAATTACATGGTGAATAAAGTTGTAGTTGAATAAAGTTGTACAAACCGATAACTGTTTTGACTTGTGCCCTTGGCATTTGACAGCTTGGATGACAAACTCGAATGATGTAAAGAACTGCATGAAAGCAAGCGTTTCGCGCGTTTGTATTTGTAGCGTTTGTAGCGTTTGTACTAAACGTCCCTTAAAGCTTTGCGTTTAAGGGACGTTTAAGGGTACAGTTTAACACTAGAACTACCGGATCAGTCATTTTGACTGGAACGCTTCATTTTCATCACATAATTTTTTAGGGTTAAACAATTCTAAGGTAGTTCAAACATGAGTTTCACATATATATTCTATAGTACGATCTGCAATAAACAATAAAATATACTCCAACTCTTCGAAATTGTTTAAAAATTAACCACAAACCAAAAACGCTTAAAACGCTTGGTAGTTCTAGTGTTAAGGCTGGTGGCACAGCTCCATCGCTCCGATTTTTTCGCATGGTCCTGTCAAAATTTTGTATGGGATATGACAGATCTCAAAAGCTTCCGATTTTATCGGAAGGTTGAAACAAAAATTTTTGTTTCCATCGGAAGGTACCTTCCCATTTTATTTGTCAAACTGAACTCGCTCGTACAAAACTCTCAAATGATTCTTTTTCTCGAAATGACAATGGCAAATGTTTACTTTTATTGTAAATAAACCATTAACCATGGCAAACGTGCGTTTGGACGAAGAAAATCCATCAAATCCATTGTGAAATCGTGCGGAAAAATCGGAAGAGCTGTGCCATACCTTGCGATTCGCATATGCGAAAAAATCGGAGCGATGGAGCTGTGCCACCAGCCTAAGGGACCGATAGCTCGAAAAACGCTTGAAATCCGCTATAAAATGTCAATTGGGATGTGTGAGATAAAGCGTACCTTGTGTGCAGAGTGACCAGATTATTTTCTTCGTTATCGGTAGTGTAAGCGAATTGCGTTTGCTAAAATATAACTTGATAACCGTTCGGGGTCTGAATTGCAACTGAACTTTATTCTTCATGCTTTACAATATGTGTTGGTATTAGTTTACTATAATTCTAGGGTTTAGTTCGTCTACGCATACCTAGTTCAATACTTAACAGGTAGGAAAGCAACAACTTTATCGGTAGTTATCGGTATGATTCCAATTCTGTCCAGCTCATGATTTGACAACTGCGCTGTAGGTGGCAGTTCTCTTAAGTTAAATCGTGAGAGCATGGGGTGATGGTTTCCTTGGAGTTTCTTGTGTATTTAGTTTGAGCCCTTCTTATACTTCAGGTATACCGCATACAAAAACGTGTGGTTTGCACACAAACGATATTGCAATGAAAAATAAATTAGGACATGCATTTATGGCTTCTTGACCAACATTAAGAAAAATCTGTGATTTTCGATATGACTCAAGAAATATCATTAGTTTCGTCTGTGAATCGGTAGGCTTATCAAAACTCGGTAGGAATACAGATTGGTAGTTCTGGTTGTGTGTATTGTTGTCGAGGTGTAAAGGTACAAATGGAAACCATACCTCGAAACGTCCAACGGGTATTTAAAAATGGCCTGCTGAAAAGAGCTTTAAGCCCACGTGTATATTATACCCACTTTGGTTATGACCACCAAGGGGTTGTCACATTTCGTCTTTGACATTCTATCGATTCTATTATTTCGGGAGTGTAGGAGAGGCATTGCTCAAGGTGTATGGGATCAAGAGAACCCAATTGACATTGTGCTAAAATAAACGCTATAATTTATGAAAAAATGATGGAAACTGCTAGAGAAATGCTCGAATCATTGACCACCGGGTTGCTATGATCACATTTCGTCTTTGACATTCTATCGACGCTGGTGTCAGCCATCGGACGTGTCTTCGCTGGTGATGTTTTTGCAAGTGTTATCTCAGTTTAAACCGTTGAAAATCAGTGAAGAATAGCCAAAAAGTGACGAGTCGTGCAAATAAGTCGCGCGGCTATGGATTCCAAGTACTGTTGCGAACAAAACATCCTCGCGGAAGCTTCAGGACTCAGCCGGATGGTGCCTCAATGGAGCGGCATGTTTTTCTCTGCCTTCATTCCTTGGCGTCGTTTGTGGTTCCGGTCAAAATCGTGCTTAAATCGGGCCGTAATGTGTGTTACGAACTAAATGGCGAATAAAGTTGTATTTTTTACAATAAATTGAAACAATCATCATACCAGACTACTGCGATTATTGTTTTGATTCGTGCCCTTGGCATTTGACAGCTTGGATGACAAACTCGAATGATATAAAGAACTGCATGAAAGCAAGCGTTTCGTTGTACTAAACGTCCCTTAAACCTGTGGAGTTTAAGGGACGTTTAAGGGTCCAGTTTAAGGGACCGATAGCTCGAAAAACGCTAGAAATCCGCTATAAAATGTCAATTGGGAAGAGCTGACTAACATACTAGAAAAATGTTCGGAAACTTGTTTACAAATATCAGAAGGTGAGGATGCATGACGTGAGTCAAGAAGCATTCGAGTAGGTAGACTACTAGAAGAGTTGCGGGATTTGACATAACGCCCTTAGGAACGAGGGTTGGAAGAAAAACGCAATTGCAATCTGCATAGGTAGGAACGACGGCGAAACGAAACGCAGACGCTGGTAAATGCGAAAATAATGGTTTCGGTCTTTTTTAAAGAGCGCAGCAAGCGGTCAGACCACGGAGGTTTCATAGGAGTAGTTAGGGGCGGGGAGCAGGAGTGGAGAGCAAAGATAACATTGTTAGTAAGGAATCTTGCGGCCTCGTCGACTGATATACATGAAAACAAAAAAGACCAGTCGACACGGGAAAGGATCGAACCCACCTCATCGTAGTCAGTTAAACGAAAGTTGTATTGAACTATTGATGCAGGCGCACGAACGGGTACAGGAGCATGAGCAGGAACATCCGGAAGAGCTAATAACATCACAAGTGGGGGGTGATGGATATCAGGTGGTAGCATAGGCAGCGGGGCTAACGAAACATCACAGCATAGAGCAGCGTTAAAGTTGCCCAGTACTAGGACCAATTGGTGTTCTCTGAAGTTAGCGATACCACTGAGTTGGTAGAGTTCATGAAGACGAAGAAAATCTAGGAAGCTCGAGTTGGAGCAGGACCATCAAGTATATCGCTTGAAGATGAGTAGAGCAGGCGATCAGCACAACACCACCACGAGAGCATTCACTATTAAGAATAGTTCTGTTACAACGGTAGATGTGGTAAGCTACGTGATCAAACAAATGACTGGAAGGTACTTCATCGTTAAGCCAAGTTTCCATGGGCAGGACAACGTCATAATTAGCCTCGGAAGATGACAAGAGCAGTTCAACTGTCTTTGAGCGGAGTCTATGCACATTTTGATAGTAGAAGCAGAGCTGCTGCATGTTTAACGTAGTAGTGCTTCCATTGGGCTCAAACAGTTCTGCAGGACTATGCGATAACGATGGAGATAGATCTGGTGATATGGTTGATGTAATATTGTTGTGTAGCAGCTTAGAATGTAGTGCATTGGAAGTGGCCAAGTCAGAAGCTAGTGCTGGTCTAGGCTTCGTAGCTGGTAGTTGCATGGTGCCGAGTGAGGTGGTGTAAGTGGAGGTGGTGTGTCCAAAAAAGCTGGCGTGAGAGAGTCGAGTAACTCAGGTGAGTTCGTGGATGTAACCGGTTGGGTTGATGGTAATAACGAGGACCCAGGGTGAGCTGGAGGGTCATGTAGGAGAGTGCCAGGAAAAGTACGTCGTCTGCCGGATCGATCATGCTCGCCAAAAGGCAACCCACGCACAGTTCGTTTGCTATCATTGAACACAAATTTTTTAAATAGCATACCACAGGGCCATTTCGAGGGCATCAGGGCATGATTCAGCAACGATTTTGGCACCCCAATCGCTGTTTGACGAACTCGCATATACCCTCCTCGGTTGTATCAGGAGCAGCATGAGAAATGAAGAGCCAGGATTTAGGTTCCAGTATGTTGATAAAGGTAATTTTATCAGCAGCTACCGAGGTACCCTCATTGGACGGGGGAGCTGGGAACAGTATCCGGTACAGAAGCGATAACATTCATATCAACATCAGCGATATGAGGAACGGGAGGCAAGGCGACAGTGTTGGACAACACTGTACTCAAGTCTGTCGATGTGAGTGTGCGAGCACCATCCGTGATGGACTGTGGGTCAGGATGAACGGAAACATGTTGTGCAAGTGTTGTGGACTGGTGGCGCGTCATCGTAGTAGTGTAAAGATCATCTCTTAGTGCGGAGACTGCGGAAGCTAGCTCAACAGAGAGTTCAGCTTTGATTGTATTGAGCAGCGGGGCGATTTCGGCGTATTTCGGCGCCAAATCCGATCTTGTTTCTGACATCCATGCACTTGGGGCATAAAAACAACAGTTGAGAGCCCGTGCATAGTTTCTTTATGCAGTCTCTGGGTAAATCGATACAGCCCGGGTGGTATAAGATGCCATAGTAGCCGCGGCAAGGGATACCATCAGCGGTAATAGCAATGGAGCAGGCGCCACAATCCATGGTGCGCCTTGAAGGCGAAGTGTGGTGTAGAAGAGGATGGTAACGTGGAGCACTAAGCTGGTGAGAGTGTGACGCAGTGCTTGCAGTGGTGTGATACTATGTATGAGCACAGAGGTAGTAGTGAACACCGAACAGCTGAGATGAATGGCGTCACACGGTGATCAGAGTGAGCAAACCCAAGCCCAAGGGCCCAAACATCTCTGCTGAAGAATGCAGGAAAACTGGGTAATCGCCGAAACACGACAATAGCAGTCGCGAGCAGTCAAAATCACTGAACGAAAGAACGCGAATACTGCGACCGTAGACCATAAACGAACAGAAATTCAAGCGATACCAATTGGAGCGGCAGAAAACACGTCTGAACAGTGCGAACTTTTGCGCGAATGCGAAATTTATACAAGCGAGTTCAACTTGACGGATGAAATCGTACACGACCATCCGAAAAAAAAATGATTTGGTCGTACGACCAAAATCGTCGTCCGATTTTATCTGTAAAAACCCATATAAAATTTTGAAAAAAGTCGTATGCGACTGAGCACTGCCACCAGCCTTACGTGACAAAAATCGCGAGGTCTTCCTCGCCCGTCCGATTTATGCACGTTTTTTCACTGGAACGTTTCACAAACAGGCACCATGCGGCTCGGTCCCGGAGCTTCCGCGTGCATGTTTTGTTCGCAACAGAACTCGGAAAATAAAACAGCGTATCTTATTCGAACGACTTGTCACTTTTCGGCTTCTTTTCGCTGATTTCGACCGGTTTAAATTGTGACTTAACTTAAACAAATATTACCACACCTACCACCACATGTGACACCAGCGTCGATAGAATGTCAAAGACGAAATGTGATCATAGCAACCCGTTGGTCAATGATTCGAGCATTTCTCTAGCAGTTTCCATCATTTTTTCATAAATTATAGCGTTTATTTTAGCACAATGTCAATTGGGTTCCCAATTGACATTTTATAGCGGATTTCAAGCGTTTTTCGAGCTATCGGTCCCTTAAACTGGACCCTTAAACGTCCCTTAAACTCCAAAGGTTTAAGGGACGTTTAGTACAACGAAACGCTTGCTTTCATGCAGTTCTTTATATCATTCGAGTTTGTCATCCAAGCTGTCAAATGCCAAGGGCACAAATCAAAACAGTAATCGCAGTAGTCTGGTATGATGATTGTTACAATTTATTGTAAAACATACAACTTTATTCACCATTTAATTCGTAACACACATTACGGTCCGATTTATGCACGATTTTGACCGGAACAGGCCACACACAAAACGCGCGACGCCAAGGAATGAAGGCAGAGAAAAACATGCCGCTCCATTGAGGCACCATCCGGATGAGTCCCGGAGCTTCCGCGTGGATGTTTTGTTCGCGACAATGCATGGAATCCAAAGCCGTGCATCTTATTTGCACAAATCGCCACTTTTTGGCTTCTATTCACTGATTTTCACCGGTTTAAACTGAGATAACACTTGTAAAAACATCACCAGCAAAGACACGTCCGATGGCTGACACCAGCGTCGATATAATGTGAAAGACGAAATGTGATCATAGCAACCCGATGGTCAATGATTCGAGCATTTCTCTAGCAGTTTTCATCATTTTTTCATAAATTATAGCGTTTATTTTAGCACAATGTCAATTGGGTTAATTTTTTTATATTAATCTTATCGTCTCCATTCGAAATCAGTTCTTTACGCTAATATGTATATCCATACGTTATTCTTGGTGTAGCTTACCCAGTTAGTTGTTCAACCGTAGGCTAATCATAAACGAAAACTTGCTCCGTAAAAGTTTTACAACTTCGAAATAAATGTCAACACTTGCACAATTTTCCGGACACTTTCTGTGTTATTCGTTGGTTGAGAATATATCTTTATTGTATTGTAACCTGTAACGAATAAAAACAATTTACTGAATCCATATGGCACATTTTTCGCGAGTTTAACCAACTTTTCGAATCACAAACGAAACACCCTTTTTGCACTTGATGCTCACAACTGAGGAGTTAACTCAAATCTAAATTCATTTTAAAAATCACCGTTACCGATTGTTGTGTAGCCCGCTAGGGTTCTGACGTATCGTTTTGCCACTTATCTTATCTCAAATGTATTGGTATTATTGACATAGCTTGATTCCGAAAATGTGATAAGAGTACCAATACTGTTATGGGTTGTGTGCTACGAATTTATTTTTACGTTTATCTCGTCTATGGACTTCTTAGATAATTCGTTATTAATGCTAGGACGATTTTTTTTTAGTTCTTCGATTAATTCATTTCCAAGAGTCATTTTCCAAGCTTAACCTCACCCAAACCAGATAATAATCGATGTTCTTGTTATTTCTTCGCGGGCCGGATTCACAGCCCTTGCGGGCCGTATGTTTGACATGTCTGCTGTAAATTATAAGGAAAAAGCAATCACCCTCAGACATAACAAGTTCGTTTGAAAGATTCGGTCGAAGTGGTGTTTTTATGTTGGTCGTTTTGCTGTAAAAGTAGATATCTGATAAAAGCAGTCAAAGATTAAGCAACGTGTTCTACGGAAACTGATACTGATAAAGAGATCGTGACGTATAAAGTGGTGCGTAAAGCTAACATGGTAGCTGCAATTACCACAAACTCGTAAACAGATACGAATAAATCAAGGCGAGTTTGCAATCAATGGTTTTGATACCATAAATGATAAGCTTTTGACCCTTCTTAAACAAGTCGAAAAATGACCACGCCAGAATATGGTCAATTAGATTAACTTACCAAGGAAAATGGTCTGCTAGCAGTGTTCTAGTAACAATTTGCTGATACGAGAAAGGATCTGTAGCGGCTCACCGAAACCATACCCATTTATGTCATATACATGTAATGATAAAGGGAAGATAATTCCAGGTTTTATTTGGGAACGGTGTTTAATATTGGTGTTATAACTCTAAAACGTCTATACTTCTCGGCTGTTAATTCGCAACTCAACTCTCACGCTCCTGTCATCGGGTCACATTGGGTCTCCTCGTTCCATTTGACATGACCCGAAGATCAAACAGAACGGTAGCCCGACCACCTTTTTTCTAACCTATCCACATTTATTTATTTTATTTATTTATTTATTCGTCAAATTGTCTGACGCATGGGTTTAACAATGGTTCTTAAAAACTAGGGGAGTAGGAAGAACAGGATAAGGAAGATGTTGTAAGAGGAAGCAAGATTGGTTATAAGGAGAAAGCGGTGTTATTAAGGAGGCGAGTGCGGAAGTGGGAAATGGGAACGTTGAAATCGAACAGGTGATGGTCTCTGTTAAAAGCAGCGTATGCTCTTAACCAGCGATTATTCTGGCCAAAAACCGAACGGCGGGTTGGATGGGAGGCATGTCGCGAAGTCTGCGAGAGGGAACATACAGTGGTAAGGAAGATAAAAGGCAAGGAACATCGAAATCGGCGGAAAGGATGAAGTAGGATTGCGCTTGCCAATGGCGGGATTCAATTTCTATTAAACCCAGCAAACGGCAGCGGAGAGAATAAGAGGGTACAGGAACGGAGTAACCGTGAAGAAATCTATGTAATGCGAAGCGCGTAAATTTCCTCTGAACTCTCTCTAGTCTCTGCATAGCAGTACCTCCAGCTGGAGTCCACACGACGCTGGCATAATCAAGAACGGACCGAACCCAGCAACAGTCCAGTGCCTTAAGACAAAGAGGATCGCGAATTTCCGAAGACATGCGCATAATGATGATGATGATGATGATGATAAGTCCCACCTCTTTCCCCAACACAGGTTTGAGAAGGACGGAATTACCGCATAGATAATAATTCCAAGACAGCCGGGCAGCAGCAGGTCTCCCGAAAGAGCTGACACAAAATTTAGGTGGACAGAGCACCAACCCATTACACAAACACCACAGAGAGAAATTGTTTACAAAACTCTGGAGAGATCGACAATCGGAGGACGAGGACACGGGAAGAAAGATTTTTATATTGTCAGCATAAAGGAGATGTCCATCAAATGGAAGAACATTGATGCAGTCATTGATAAAAAGGGAGAAAAAGATAGGACTAAGTGCAACTAAGTGGACTAAGTCCATGAGGGACACCAGACAAACCCACAAATGCCGAAGAGAACGAGTTGTCCAATCTAACTGTATAGGATCGATTTGAGAGAAAGGATCCCAACCAAGATAGAATTGTATTTTCAAATCCAAGTTATGCTAAAAGTAGAATATGGTGCAAACTATCGAATGCTGCTTTAACGTGGGTATAAATTACATCTACTTTACTTTTAGGGACGATGTTGGACATCATAAAAGAAACAAAACACATAAGATTTGTCAAAGAAGAACGTTTAGGCTTAAAGCCATGCTGGTGAGGAGAAATGTACTCAATCACTATAGGAAGGTTATAAGATTGGACGATGGATTCACAGAGTTTAGACATAGCACAGAGGATTGCGACACCACGAAAGTTGGACGCGAATTAACGATCTCTCTTTTTAAAAATAGGACATATCCAGGAAGTTTTCCAAATAGATGGAAAACTACCCTCACGAAACGATCTTGAGAACAGACGAAGCAAAATTGGGACAAAAAAGGCACTTCATTTCTTTAGGACACATGATGGTATTTCATCTGGTCCTGGTGCAAAAGAAAATTTCAGTTTTGTTAGGGCTTGTAGTACCACTTCTTCATTTAATTCGATTGTGTTGCAACTAAAAACGTTGTTAGGTGTGAAGAACAAGCTTTCGGAGAGAAACACTGTACAGCTGCATGGGTCAACGAACACGACCGAAATGCTTAGCGAACAGTTCGCAGCAGCCAGATGGTGTATCAGCCATGTCATTGCCCAGGGAAATAGTGGAGGGGATGCCGTTTTGCGACGAGCATTGGCTAAACGTCAGAATGATCGAGGGTCACTGGAAAATCTAAACTAAAGGCGTGATAAATTTCAACTTTAATTTCAATTTATTATTATATTATGTCTGCTGTAAGGCTACACATAGAATACTTAAAATAATTTAACTTAAACCATAATATATACCTAAAAACTAAACTAAAACTAAAACTCAGACAAAGGAAGTTCATGAAAATAATAGTAGCTCATTGAGTATGATGAGGAGGCTTAAAGGGAGATCTAACGGTAACGAAAGGAGGATAAAGGGAAGTGGAAGTCAAACAAGTGGGAGTTAAAGAGGAGTTAAACGATCGCAGAGCAAGCAACAATAGGTCAGAACGACCTGCTGCGGTGCGACGTCTGGGGATAATTAAGGGAGGACGAATACGGAGTGAACGGTTAGGAACATAGAGGGGGATCGAGGAAAGCAACATTGGAGAATCAATGCAATCGAGCAAGAGGGAAGCAACAAATAAGGATTGGGCCTGAGAGCGGCGGTTCTCGAGGGAGTCGATACCGAGCAGCCGACATCTGGACTTATAATTGGGCAGGGCAGCCGAGGAACTACCCAGAAATTTGCGAACTGCAAACCTGGTGAAGGATTTCTGCATCCGTTCATTGCGCTCAATATGAATCTGAGCAGTCGAGGCCCATACTACAGAGCAATACTCCAGCAACGACCTAACCAGCGAGCAATACAGTGCCTTCAGACACAACGGATCAGAAAAATCTCGAGCAATGCGCTTTATGATGCCGAACGTTCTCCAAGCCCTGCACCCCACGGAATCGATATGAGGTCTCATGGTGAGACTAGTGTCAAGCCAAACACCCAAGTCCTTGATTACACCGACACGGGAGACCTGGACCTGATCGAGGACATACGAGTATATTAAAGGAGAGCGGGAACGGGAGAAAGAGATAATTTTACATTTATCAGGACAAAGGGACAGAGAATTACGTGTACACCAAGAGGAAAAACGGTCCAGCATGGTTTAAAGCGAAGCACAATCGACTGCCGACGAGATCGGGAAAAAAATTCAAATCGTCGGCATAACATAGAAACGAATCATAGGGAAGAACGGAGATTACGTCGTTCATAAACAGGACAAACAGTAATGGGCTCAACACACTACCTTGGGGTACCCCAGCGCCAGAACAGAAAGACACAGAAAAGGTAGATTTTAAATTGACACGGTATACACGATCACGGAGAAAGGACTGTACCAATGAAACAATTGTATCATTGATCCCAAGACTGTACAGTTTCTTAATCAGTGACGCATGCGGAACACGGTCAAATGCGGATTTAAAATCCGTGTAAATAGTGTCCACTTGAGGAGCCAGTTCAAGGTGGGACGTGACAAACGACAGAAAGCACATGAGGTTGGAAGAGGTAGAACGATGAGAGACAAAACCATGCTGCTGAGGGATAATTAATCTACGGGAAAAGTTAAGGATACATTGATGAATGACAGATTCAAACACTCTAGCAATTGCACATAACAATGCAACACCGCGGTGATTTGAAACAACAGACGCATTTCCCTTTTTTAGGATAGGGACAAGCCAGGCTTGTTTCCATACCGAGGGGAATGTAGACGAACGAAGGGAAAGACGGAATAGTTTTACAAGTAAAGGGACAAACACAGTACTACATTTTTTTAACACTACAGCAGGGATACCATCAGGTCCAGGGGAAAAGGATAGTTTTAACTTGACAATCGTATTGAGAACCGCGACGTCATCAATAAGCGCAGACACAACAAGATCAGACTAATGCGCGATGGGGAAGCTAGGTGTGTAGCGTGAAGGATGGCCATTTGCTGGGTGAGATAAATTGCTGGAGAAATGCTCTGCAAATAGGGCACAAACGTCGGTACTGTTATCAGCAGAGACATCCCCTAGAGACATAACAGGAGGAAGGGATGAGGAATTGCGACGATGTTTTACAAACGTTCAAAAGGTTTTGGGATCTGAATGGAAGCGGATTTGGAGTCTATTAAGATAGAGGGAATATCTTGCTCGATTGTAAATGCGATAGGCCGATGCTGCATATTTGAAGACACAGCGGTGGAAGTGGGACAACATAAAGGGAGAGCAGTATTGACAATCCTACCGAATTGCTCAGTGATGGACTCAATAGAATCATTAGAGTCGAGAAAAGACCAGTCAAAGGCAATCAATAGAGTTGACAATTTTGCAGAGTCCAGTCTGCGGAAATTTAAACCGCGACACCTGTTGGGTATACGGGAGATGGAATGGAAACAGGAAGGGATGGAGATCATTAACTCAAGACCAGGGTGGTAGCTATCTAACTTACGGAGATGAAAGGGAGCGCAAGTGACGGGCGATACCGAAGAAAGAGCTGTGTTGTTACAGAAAACTAAATCTAACTGCCTATCAAGGGAGTTCTTTACTCCTGACAATTGCTTAAGACTAAATTCATGCATTCCGTCAATAAAATAGGTCGATGAGGAAGAGAAGGAGGGAACGAAAAATGCATCAGACGGAGACCAAGATATGGTTGGTTGGTTGGTGCTAGTGTTGCTATTTCGTGTACTGAGCGGTGTGTAAGTGTTGCTGAGAGTAGGTTGTATATCCAACAGGTGAGCGTTTTGCAATACAGACTGCGTAACGGTGTGCGTATTAGCGTCTCGTTTGTTAACCGTTGTCGGAATATCGCTTTTAATTGCAGCAAACGATTCTGATAGGCGACGATCAAATTCATTCAACTACACCATTTTTAAGTTGGACAGAATATCTGTGAACTCCTCCAGCAGCGTGGCTTTGCAGCCTCGTAGGGCGGTACAGCTCGCGCAAGACCACGATGATTGTGATCCTGGTTTCAAGATTCAGCCAAAACCTCATCCGAGATCCCCAGACAAGGTTGATGGTAGGTGTTATTGCATAGTCCAGCACACAAGTAAACATTTTCTCCCATTACCGATTGCAGGCACGAAGGACACGATGCGGCCATAGCGACGAACTGCAGATGCAATTAACAGCAAACAGGAACGATAAACAAACGCAAATAACTGTTTCTGATTCACAGGAGGATCTCTCGGGATATATTACGAATGATCACCAGGAAATAATACAGGCAATATATATGCACAGATAACGATAAGTTACGATTTACACACAAAAATTACTGGTGAGAAACAGAGCGTGAGACAACCACAAGCGTATGATCAGAATGACAGATCAGACTTTCGACCTCCCGAAAAAACGTCAGAAGTTAAAAGTTTTTTGGGATTGTTCAACTTTATCGAGAGATTTACTCCTAGTAGAGCCGATAAGACGGAGCACTTAAGACCTTTGGCGAACTCTAAGGAATTCCATTGGTCAGACGCGGAAGAACTTGAATTTAACAATATAAATAATGTTGCGCTTAATTCAATCGTGAGGTTGAGATATTTCGATCACAGGAATAAAACAGAGCTCTTCGTGGATGCGTCTCCTATCTGACTTGGAGCAGTTTTGGTCCAGTTCGATAGTGTAGACGCTCCTAGAATTATCGCTTGTATATCGAAAGCCTTAACTTCGGACTTAACTTAACACTCAAAAAGAAGCTCTGGTCATAGTTTGGGCGGTCGAGAGGTTTAGCTATTACTTGACTTGCACAAATTGCACGGTATGGTCGGTGTTGAGAACTAACGCAG
This sequence comes from Anopheles funestus, assembly GCF_943734845.2. Classification (NCBI taxonomy): domain Eukaryota; kingdom Metazoa; phylum Arthropoda; class Insecta; order Diptera; family Culicidae; genus Anopheles; species Anopheles funestus. Next base: position 51,966,966 of record NC_064599.1, read on the forward strand.
CTCGACCCGACGATATAAACGAGATACGTAGGAAGGACATGCGTGCGCTGATCGAGATCCGGTGAAAAGGAAAAGAAAGTGTGCGTAGAGAGGGATCCGGTCTGGCAGTAGCTAAGCAATCGTGGTGAGGACTATACTAGCTTTTTATAAACTCAACTTATAGACAAAAATAAAGTTGATTTATTCAAAAAAGGTAATCGTCCACGATTCTACTCAACATCAATTTATTCGGAAGCAAATAAATTTATTTTTGGCAGCCAGTTTAGATCAGAGAAAAGATCAATTACTCGAACAGCAACGTGGGTCTTACTACTTTATTTTAACTTAGTAATTAAGCGGGTGCCTGGTAATCTTAATATTGCAGACGTTTTATCTCGCTTAATCGATGAATCCCAAATAGACGAGCCATTTGAGGATAATAACGAAAGGCACTTGTTGTATTTGTTAGATTCAACACATATGAGTATCTCTTGGTCAGAAATACAATTAGCTTCAGAAGAAAATCAAGAGTTATCAGACGTGAAAACGTACATTCAAACAGATAAATGGCCTGCTCATCTAAGGAAATACGAATGTCCGGCGAAACAGCTTAGATGCTTGGATTCTCTCGTCTTTAAAGACGAGCTTGTAATTCTTCCTACATCTCTTAAGAAAAGAGTTTTAGCTACGGGACACGAAAGACACGTAGGCACAGGAGCTACGAAGAGAATTCTCCGGGAACATTTTTGGTGGCCCGGCATATCTACGGAAGCTGAACAATTTGTCAAAAATTGTGCTACTTGTCTACTTATAGCTAAAAGAAATCCTCCAGTACCATTGTCGAGCCGTGAGCTTCCGAAAGGGCCATGGGAGATCATTCAAACAGATTTTATCGGTACTCGGTTGAGGTTCCGGACATTTTTTAGTATACACATACACGTAGACACATACTCTCGTTATTTAAACGTAACAGAAGTAAAGCATACCGATTCTAATTTAACAAACGTCGGTGTTTCGAAAATTTTCAAAACTTGGGGGTTTCGACTAGTAATTCAAAGTGATAATGGACTTCCGTTTAAAAGTGCAGAGTTTATCAGTTTTTGGGAAGAAAAAGGAGTATCTATCCGCAAATCAATTCCTCTTAGCGCTCAGTCTAACGGCCTGGTTGAACGCCAAAACCAAGGTATAATTAAGGCTTTAGGAGCGGCAAAAGTAGAAAAACGAAATTGGGATTTCGCCCTTCAAGAGTACGTCGACGTTCACAATACGCGCAAACAACACTCAAGATTAGGTGTAACACCCTTCGAACTCTTAGTGGATTGGCGTTATAGAGGAACCTTTCCCAGTGTTGCCACCAACGATCCAGACTCAGCTAGCTCGGAAGGGATTCCGCCGACACTAGCAGCTGCAACGGGGTAACTCCGTTGCTGGCAACACCCAGTTTGTGGGTTGAAGAAAAGAGTGTAGATAGAAATACGTTGCGTGAAAATGATGCTCATGCGAAGCTAATTAGTGCTCGTTATGCAGACTCCAAACGGGGTGCTAAGGATAGTTTTATTCAGATAGGAGGTAAGGTTGTCGTTGCCGTCCGTCGATCCGTCCTTCTCAAAGGAGAAGTTTACAGTTTCAGCTAGAGATGGTGCCAAGGTTGTAATTCGCAGCGACAGTGGGATCAGCTCCGTAGCGTGGAGTTGGCGGGGTTAGCCATCGCCAAAGGCGCCAGGTCTAAGGGGGGCGTCAAAATAAGAAGTTGTCTTAATACAATCACCAGGCAAATTTGTATTGAAAAATCCTTAACAAGAACAAACGTATAGCGCTGTATGAAGGTGCTCTGTCAAATCTTGTAAAACATGGTCATGTAAAACATCCGTCGTCATACAAATTAATTTATTTTTTTTCTTTAAACTTGATGAACATTGCCTAAGCTTGTTAGCTTATTCACTTTAATTAAAATTAAGTAAAAAATGATGCACATTGGAGAATTTACGTCCAGTTAATTTCTGCTGTAACAATTTGTTCTGTTTTGACAACCACGATGCATTTATGGAAGAAATGCTTACGACATTGTTGCGTCCAGCAACAAAGATTGCGACCAGCAATCACAAATTTCTTTCCCTATATCAAATCGCGACACGCAGTTTTCCTTAACTAAAACTATATTATTACATATGTTAAACACATGTGTTTTGTGTGTTGGTTTGGTAGCGTTTGTAGAGTTGGATTGTGTGTTAAAAAAACCTCTGCGTTCTTGCTGAGTCGCTAGGGAAAAGAGCCCTGGCGCCAGCTTCGGTAGGCTTTTATTCCGCGGCACTCATCCCGCTCAGCCGAATGTCCTCGCTCCCTGCGAGCAAGGTAACTCATTTTCGGTCAGTTTTAGCATGCCGCCTCTGTTACTCCTACACGAAAAAAATGCTCGTGCTCCCTCCCTGTGAGCAATATCCCATACAAAACTGAGTTACCCGCGAGGCTGAAACAAGGCTGAAACAAGGCTGAAAGGCAGTCAACGTTTCAGCCTCTTTTGAGTGATTGACAGGCGCTCTCGCTCACTTGCATTGCCATCTCTTTTCTATGATTTCTTTCAGAATAGTGATAGTGATGGACACGATATTTGTGTGACAACGATGAAAATTATTTTTACTTGCTTTATTTTTCACATTAAATACAATTTTATTACTTTTTCATTGCACTTTGCTTAATATTATAATTTTTTAATCACTAAACACAGCTGCTTTCCATCTTTGCGCTGTGATTTTCCAACGGATCTTCGATGCACCAACGACGCCGGCTAGTTGTTTTTCTCTTCCTTACTGGTTGAAATGAAACTGTGAAACTGGAAAGAAAATCGTTATTAGTAAGATTTTAGCCAGCATTGCCAAATTAAACACATTAGCATACCTTTTATCAATATATTCAGCAAATATCCCTTATTTTCTCGATGGCTTCTCGGCACGCGTCTGTTGCTGCAAAGCGATAACACAAACTGAACACGATCGACGGCATCACTAACTGTGTGCTTGCGTGTGTGTGCACTTCTCCTATAGAAGACGGTTCGTTTCAAAGGCAAAGGACTAGAAGAGGGAGCACGAGCATTTTTTTCGTGTAGGAGTAACAGAGGCGGCATGCTAAAACTGACCGAAAATGAGTTACCTTGCTCGCAGGGCTCTTCTAGTCCTTTGCCTTTGAAACGAACCGTCTTCTATAGGAGAAGTGCACACACACGCAAGCACACAGTTAGTGATGCCGTCGATCGTGTTCAGTTTGTGTTATCGCTTTGCAGCAACAGACGCGTGCCGAGAAGCCATCGAGAAAATAAGGGATATTTGCTGAATATATTGATAAAAGGTATGCTAATGTGTTTAATTTGGCAATGCTGGCTAAAATCTTACTAATAACGATTTTCTTTCCAGTTTCACAGTTTCATTTCAACCAGTAAGGAAGAGAAAAACAACTAGCCGGCGTCGTTGGTGCATCGAAGATCCGTTGGAAAATCACAGCGCAAAGATGGAAAGCAGCTGTGTTTAGTGATTAAAAAATTATAATATTAAGCAAAGTGCAATGAAAAAGTAATAAAATTGTATTTAATGTGAAAAATAAAGCAAGTAAAAATAATTTTCATCGTTGTCACACAAATATCGTGTCCATCACTATCACTATTCTGAAAGAAATCATAGAAAAGAGATGGCAATGCAAGTGAGCGAGAGCGCCTGTCAATCACTCAAAAGAGGCTGAAACGTTGACTGCCTTTCAGCCTTGTTTCAGCCTTGTTTCAGCCTCGCGGGTAACTCAGTTTTGTATGGGATATTGCTCACAGGGAACCCGTATAGCAAAATATGGGCATTTAAACTACTCGATCCGAAGCCACTGCTCGAATTGGAAAACCCTATGTGCCTCTCGCGCGCCCGTATTCAAAAACGTATCGCGACCTCTCGTTCTGTTTTTGATTTTTTGAGCTTTTACATGATTTTTAAGTAGGCGGGGCTGTAGCACCGCTCTATAGTGTAAGACGTGTAACAGTGTGTGTCATGTCGCATGCTTCGCTGCATGGCAAACACGACGACACACGAACAACACCGAAGAGGACGACAAAAACACGATCCTTCACTGCACACTGGATTAGGGTGCGCGTACGATGCGGCAAACAGCGCAAGAAGAAAAAACGATCCTTCACTGCACACAGGATTACAGTGTGCGCACGGCGAATGACGCAGCACAAAAGAAGCACAAAAGGAAGACGAAAACACTATCCTGTACCAACGCGTACAATATGTTTGACACTATTTGTCACCAAAATACACGCATAAACTTTCACACACCAAACACAGCACCAACTGAATTCATCGTCGTGAAAAAAGGGGAAGAAGTTTCCACAACATGCACCGAAAGTTTTTTCCCTCACTACATTTCAATGCGCTTGCCGAAGCAAGCACGGAGTGTAGGGAAAAAACTAACACCACACGTTAATGGCATAAAAAGGCACATCAACTCTACATAAATCACAACACTGGTCAGCATATTGCACTGCACAAAGCAATCGCGCATACTTGCAAACTTCCGCGCATCATTCACGCACAAACAAATATAAAATTTGCTAAGTCCCACAACACGTCCACCCTGGACTTAGCGCACAGCAAACTGAGCTCGTCACAGTGTGGGATGAACGCTAGAGTAAGGACGCAGGATAACAATGTAGGTCAGAACGAGATGGAAACAATTCTAGCTTCAACAAACTCTGTCGGCTCACACACACAATCAAGGGTTTCATGCTTTTTTTCGGGTTTCGCCGTCGTTTTCCATGTTCTTCTTGATCTTTTACCGTAATTCTCTCAAATTTGAGGTCTCTTTGTCTGTCGGGAAGCACCACAAGTGATCCTCGCACCATAGGTTGAAAACCACTGGTTTAATACACTTGTTTCCAGCTACGTTCGAAGCGCATACCACTACGATCGAATCACATGCCGAGTAGCATACGAACAGCTGTACCTAATGAATGATTTATATTGCTATAACACTCGATAGTCAATAGTTGTCACGAACAATATCAAAAACCCACACACGCCTTAATTACATACATAGCTCAGAAATGATTTAAAACGGTATGACTTAGTTAAATCGCAAAAGGGAGGTATAAAAACTATTCGTAATTCTGATTTGAATTAAGTCATTCTCAGTATGCGCATCACTAGAACACTCATTGATAGACCTAGACTTCGTTTTCCTTTACGATAATTCTACAATTCACAACACTAACCTGACTAAAACCCGGTTTTCTGACAAAAATTATGTAAATTCTCGAGTGATCAGTATTTTTTTCCGGAACTGATTCTCGCAGAAAACGTTAATCTATCATTACCTGTCACGTGTATGAAAATAGAAAGGAATTCTAAGGAGCTTATGATACCCAGAAAAAAAGATTTTGTTTAGAACTTTGATAACACAGTATATTGAAGTAATTCGATTTAATGGCTGTTACACTTTTTACTATGGTACCAATAATGCATGTATTATCATTATCAGTTGTTTCTAGAAGTTTCGTCAAAACTGGATTTTATTTAAGTTATTTTTATTGATTGATTTTTTTAGCAATAAGGCCAGGCCTTTGCTTATGTGAAAATAAATGATTTTTTTTTCTTAATGCACATTTAATTTTTTTATTATTCTTTCTTTCTTGACCAGCTCGTGGTCAAGCACGTCGTGAAGACATGGCCAGCTTGCTGATGATTATGTTTTTATTTAATAAATGAAAATACTAAACAAAAGCATTGCGGTCGTGTAACATAGTGTATTCACCACACTAGATGCTATTAATTTGTCAAACTTAAAAGAATATCACTTTAATCGGAGATGAAAGATACGTAAATCATAATCACTAAAAGGGATCCCCAGCTTATTGCGCTGAAAGTTGTTGAAAAATCTTCCTACCGGCCGTTGACTGAACTTAGTGTGAAAGATTCTATTGAGTTTATTTTAGACGACAATTTTACAAGCCATTACGCGCACAGAAACATCAACTCACACAATTTCCTTACAATAAACTCTCGTTGGATGTTATACTATTTCTCTTCCGGGAATATGAAGGCTACATATTGAAGTAAAGTATTAATAATTCGTTTAACAATATCATCTAAATTTAGATGAATCGAGTTCAACAAAGAAACATTCTTTTTCTCATCTTTAAAATTACATTAAAAATATGCTAGTTAAAAAGATCATATGAGATACTGCAATTAACGTAATGAAGGCAGCAAGAAGACGATTTTATGTTTTTAAATTCCAAACAAAATATTATAAATTTAATTAAATCTGAGTATACCGAACAAAGCATAAAAAAACAATAAAACACAACTAGTCACAAATACAACTAGACAATTATTTATTTTTATTAAAAGCGCGATAAACTTACCAAACATGTTTAGTTTGTAATCGAATTTGAGAGAGAGAAAATTAAACGTGTACGGCTGTACGGCGGTGCAAACGGCTTTACGTGTTATGTGAAAAAAAAATCAGAATCAGGGGAGCAAACGTCGACTCAGACCATTTCCTGGTTATGGTTAAGTTACGCCAGAAACTGTGCGCAGCCATTAAGCTGCGAGTTATATTTTTCTTTCTTGATAACGTTTAAAAATCATACAGACCGATCGATTGCCAGAAACCAACTAACCACACGCATTTTATTCACACATGCAGTTTGCCGACTCCGTAGGTGTCTTGTTTCATCCGGTCAACCCTATGCGTGGACCCGATGATATCGTACGCTGTTGCGTTACGATATGAAACAGCTGATGGTAACGTCAAATGCTGATGAAGCGAAAACGTTCCTCAGCATTTGTCGGCGTTTCTGGTGTGCGTTGCTAACTTGCGCTATCAGTCCTTCCCAAGGCTCAACATAGATGGGTTGCGGCAAGCTGATGTGGCGAGGAACTTTGCGTCCACGCTTGGGGAAGCGTTGCCGGAGGACACCACCTTCGAGGCGATGTCCCTCAATGACCATTGGCGCATAATGGAGCAAGCCATCAGCAGCACGGCCGATCGAACTATTGCCGGCGTTCGAAGAGTCGGATGAGCAACTGATGCAGCAGCTATCCCAGTCGGGGGAAACTCGTAAGTTCTACAGGATCGAGGCGGGAGATATCCTGTCGGACGAGCGAGAGGTGAACGACAGGTGGAAGTGCTATTTCGACGGGCACCTGAACGAAGCAGATGCACGAGAAAATGAACGAGGCACAGGAAACAGAGAAGAGCAGTATTACACCAGCCAGCAGGATGACGAAGTGCCCCCGCCATCCTTGGACGAAGTGATCCGTGCCATCAAACAGCTGAAATGCAACAAGTCAGCTGGCAGCGATGGGCTGGTGGCAGAGCTGTTCAAGATGGGCCCGGAGAGGCTTGCCGCGATTATGCATCGGCTGATCGTAAGGATTTCGGACCAGGAAGAACTACCGGACGAGTGGAAGCTGGGTGTCATACATCCACTGTACAAAAAGGACGACAGACTGGACTGTACTAACTTCCGAGTCATCACAGTACTGAATGTTGCCTGCAAGATACTGTCCCGAATACTCTTCTGCAGACTTGCGTCCCTTGCCATAGATTTGGTCGGAAGCTACCAAGCGGGATTTGAGATCCTCCAAAAGTGCCGAGAGCATCAGATCCCTACGCACCACCTGTTCATTGACTTTAAGGCCTACGATACCATAGATCGAACCGAACTATGGAACACCATGCAGCAGTACGGATTCCCAGGGAAGCTGGTACGGCTGTTGAAGGCTACGATGGATGGGGTGCAGTGCAAGGTGAGAGTATCGAACATGCTGTCGGAATCGTTCGAATCTCACCGGGGTCTGAGGCAAGGGGACGGACTCTCCTGTTTGCTGTTTAACATCGCTCTGGAAGGTGTCATGCGAAGCGCGGGCTTCGACATCCGAGGCACGATTTTCACCCGTTCTCTCCAATTTCTCGGCTTCGCGGATGACATCGACATCATCGGACGGACATCTGCGGCGGTGTGCGACGCGTACACCCGACTGAAACGCGAGGCCGACAGAATTGGATTGAGGATCAATGCGACGAAGACAAAGTACCTGCTTGCCGGAGGCTCTGACCGTGATAGAGCCCGACTCGGGAGCAGAGTATCAGTTGACGGCGACGATCTCGAGGTGGTAGAGGAGTTCTGCTACCTTGGTACGATCGTAACTTCGGACAACAACATGAGCAGCGAAATCCGAAGGCGCATTGTTCAGGGAAATCGTGCCTACTACGGGCTCCACAAACTCCTGCGATCCAGAAGGCTCCAGCAACACACGAAATGCACGATATATCGCACACTGATACGTCCGGTAGTCCTCTACGGGTACGAGTCCTGGACTCTGCTAACGGAGGATGCCAATGCACTCGCTATTTTCGAACGGCGGGTGCTAAGGACTATCTTTGGCGGTGTGTGCGAGCAGGGCGTGTGGAGAAGGAGAATGAACCACGAGCTAGCTGAGCTGTTTGGCGGTGCAGATATCCTGACGGTGGTCAAAGCCGGAAGGATACGATGGCTGGGGCACGTGATGAGGATGCCGGACTCATGCCCCACCAGGAAGGTGCTCGTCAGCGATCCGTTCGGCACGAGGCGGAGAGGAGCACAGCGAGCTCGTTGGCTGGATCAGGTGGAGTCAAACCTGTCGGAGATCGGATGCAGCCGTGGATGGAGGACTGCAGCCCTGGACCGAGTTTCCTGGAAACGGATTGGTGACCAGGCCATGTCTACACGACGTGCTTGACCGTGAGCAGGCCAGATAAGAAGAAGAAGACATATTTTTGTAGCAGGTCTTTTCACATTATCTGATAGTGCTGTTCGAACCGTCACTACTCGCCCAATATTATTTTTCCCTGGATGCACTTCCTTTATTCTTCCTAACGGCCATTTCGATGGCGCAACGTTATCTTCACGGACTATTACCATCATTCCCGGTTTTATATCTGTAGCTATACCATTCCATTTAGTCCTCGCATTTAGTTGCTGCAAATATGCCTTATGCCAACGATTCCAGAAATGTTGTGCACGTTGCTGCGTTGCTCTCCAATGGCTTAAACGATTTTCTGGAACGTTCTTCAGGTCTATCTCTGGTAGCTGTTGCATGTTTGATCCAGTTAAGAAGTGCCCTGGGGTTAACGCTTCTAGATCCTCAGGATCATCGGACACTGAGTAATCGGTCGTGAATTCAAGCATCCCTCTATTTCAGCCAACAAAGTCGTCATATCTTCGTAAGCCAACGGTATGTCTCCGAGTACGCGTTTTAGATGAAGCTTCATTGATCGTACCACTGCTTCCCATAATCCACCGAAATGCAGAGCTCGTGGGGGAATGAACCGCCAGATGATACGACTGGAGCTGCTCCACTCTTGAACGGAATTCTGGAATTTCGAAGACTGATATAGGTTATAAAGTCCATTCAACTCGTTTGCGACACCCTTAAAATTGGTACCGTTATCAGAATGCATTTCTGACATTAGTCCTCTCCTCGCGACGAATCTCCTTAAAGCCGCTAGAAACGCCTCCGTGCTGAGGTTCTACACCAATTCTAGATGTATGGCCTTGGTAACAAAACACACGAAAACCGCAATAAAGGCCTTAGTTGGTGCTGATATTAGATATTGTAGATGTTGTCACAAACATTGACTGGTCCATCCTACATAACAGCTCATCAATCGACACGGTAACCTCTCTCTTCACTTCTATAGTCTCCTCTGCTCTAGACAGTGGCGGATCAAGCTTGTCGGAGGCCCTAGGCGGAATGGTAATTGGGGCCCAAAAAAGTATAGTCGAACTGTCGTGAAACTGAATTTTGAAAAAAAACCGAGAATTTAAATGATTTTAAAAGTGCTGACCGGGGGGGGGAGTCATTTTTGGAGGCCCCTACTGTACCTGCTCGGGGCCCCTACAACCCATTCATAGCGCTGGGGCCTCGGCTGTGCATATTATTCCTTGGAAATCGTTAGTTCTGGGTTTAAAGGGGCCCCTGACAGGTCCACACATTCACAACGTCGTCACCGCCGAACCTGTTATCCATATGATTCTTTGGAAAACGTTCGTTCGTGGTTTTAAAGGGGCCTTTGGTGTTCGATAAGTAGTAGATGAGCGGGGGGGGTGGGGGGGGGGGCTTGGTGCTTCTGCTCGGGTTCCGTTACGTATGAAATGTTCTGTTGTCTTTCGGGGCCCCTCCAAACGGCGGGGCCCCTCCAAACGGCGGGGCCCTAGGCGGCCGCCTACTCCGCCCACCGTTAGATCCGCTACTGGCTCTAGACTCCTTCACTCCTACTTTCCGTCCTTCCATTCATCCTACATGGTCGGATCACAGGCTGTGTGGGCTAACGAGAGACAAGAATCGCCTTTTTCGTGAATATCGTCGTTATAGGACGGATCATTATAAACGCGCTTACAAATACGCCTTTTTTGCCTACCGAATTTACAACAGAGCACGCTATCGTAGGTATGTCGGTAGACTTCAACTCCTATTTCACTCCAACCCCCGCTCCTTTTAGCTTTTCGTCAATGAACGCCGTGGAAGCAGTTCCTTGCCTTCTTACATGACCCTGAATTCGTCGTCTGCTGATGCTACTCCACAGATTTGCTCACTATTCGCCCGCCATTTCTCGAGAATTTCGCTGAAATTATTACTGATTCCAATTGTTTTCACCCAGGACTGTCCAATATGCCAAAAAACAGGTTATATATTGACTCTATCAGTGTAAGTTTTGCGCAAGTCGTTAGTGCGTTGGAAAAACTTAAACACTCTTTCTCCTCTGGTCTTGATGCGATACCGGCTTCTATATTAAAGAGCTGCAGTTCAGCATTAGCTGCTCCTCTAACTTTCTTGTTCAACCTTTCGTTATCCTCCGGTGTCTTCCCAGACATCTGGAAAACTGCATGGCTATGTACGATGATGTGGTTAAAATGGATCTTCATAAAGGGCAATCGCTTATGCGTTAGTAATTACAGGGGCATTGCTAAATTGTGTGCGAGCTCGAAGGTATTTGAATCCGTAATTCTTGAATATATTGTAACCGTAAATTTTATTTTCGCTAGATCTCACACGCACGTCCTTCGCTTGCTATCGCTGTTTCGTGAATCCTACTTCTTACCGCGCTACTTCGGTCCTATCGATCTTATCGTTTTTCGAAGCAGGGTTACTCCTGTGGGTTTCGAAAATACTGATTACAATATGTTTTTTTCCTGAAAATCGCTGGCGCGCCTGGAGTCCATCCAGTGTAAATTTACACGGTTTGCGCTGCGTTGCTGGATTATCCAGGTTGACTACACTGGACGCTGCCCGTTACTTGGCCTGGAGTCGTTGAAACAGCGAAATTGTAACGCCCAAAGACTTTTCGTCGCTGGACTACTTGACAATCGCATCGACTCGCCGGCGCAATTGGCATTTAAGCCCCGACGAGATCGCTCCGTGCTAGAACTTTACTTGACGTAGAGGAACGTCGTACCAGTTTTGGCGCCTCTAATCCGTTCCTCGTTCTTCTTCTTTTTCTTCTTCTTCTTGGCTTAACGATCTTACAGGTCACGTCGGCCATTTCTGGCTTACTAGACTTATTTTACCGCGTAGCCGGATAGTCAGTTCTTGCTACGGGGGAAGGTTCGGATGGGATTTGAACCCGGTCCTGCCGTGTGGACCGGCGCCGTTTATCACATGTACCACTGGGCGCCCCGGTCGTCGTGAATTCAACGCCGTTTGCGATCGTTTCGAACCTGACTTGTCGCAATTTGTGTTTCTGAATTGTATACGTGAAGTGCGCCCATTACTTGTAAAATGTTATACAACATAAAAGTTCAACAAACGCTATCAATGTAAAAACTGCTCAAAAAAAGTTTCAAGGGGGCCACATACGGTCCGTTGAATTTAACAAATAAAATAACAAGAATAACAAATAACAAATCGTGGATTAGTGCCAACCAACATGGCTTTATGCCAGGACGCTCAACTATTACAAATCTACTGCAGTTTGTTTCGTCCACGATAGATCGTATATCAGAGACTCCAGGTCGGTGCAGTATACACGGATTTTTCCGGTCAACCGCATTTCACCGAGTACAGCATTATCTGCTATAAGCCAAATTTGAAAGACTGGGATTTTCAATGAAGTGATGCAATGGCTCAAATCTTATCTTGTACGACGTCGTTACATTGTCAAGATTAGCGATTTAATGTTCTCGTCTATTGTGAGCACTTTAGGGGTCCCCCAAGGTAGTGTCCTTAGCCCTTTCCTTTCTCTTTTGTTTGTAAACGATGTCTGTACTTCCTCCTTCTGGACATCTACTTTATGCGGATGATATCAAAATTTACGCATCGATAAATGACCAGAAGGATTGTTCGTCCCTCCAATCGTATATAGACGTATTATCCTACTGGTGTTCCGTCAATTTCCTAGAGTTATGTCCAGTAAATACTCCATCATTTCATTCTCTCGTGCTCGTCCACCAGGCTTCTATAACTATCACCTAAACTCAATTCCGCTATGTCATGTCCATGCAATCCGCGACTTGGGAGTGACCCTCGATTATAAATTCACTTTTACCACTCATGTCGACGCCATTGTATCGAAAGCCTTCAAAGTGCTAGGCCTTATTCGTAGGCTTACAACTGATATCAAAGATCCGGCATGCCTTAAGGCACTTTTTTGTTCCTTAGTCTGTGGACCTTTGGAGTACGCTTGCGTTGTCTGGGCATCTGCATCTGTTGTTTGGACTACAAAAATCGAACATCCGCAAAAACACTTTACGAGGATGGTTTTTCGCCGCCTCTTGAATTCCAATCAAACACAGTTGCCCCATATGATATACGTTGGCAAATTCTTCTCAGGTCCATTTCTGTTAGACCCTTCCAGGCGTACTACGTATGACTCAAACGATTCTTACCTCTCTTCGGCACTCTAATAACCTGTACCACCTCTTCGATTTTAACTCCTCCTTGGCCTACTTCCGTTCCTGCATATCATAACTTTCGGATCCTTCCTTTTCCTCACCTCCAGGCTAAAAAAAAAAGAAATGAGCTCTGATTATGCTTTTATTTGCATTTATTTGCTGGATTTGCATCAAGATGAACCATGTATCGGTAATGTATCGGTAAGTGTAATTTTCGAGCGGATGAAACCTTCTGATTTGCTGCTGCTGCTGGGTGACTTTAACACTCCAAATCTCTGTTCGTGCGTATCGCCTACGGACACCAACTGCTACATTCCTGCTTCAACATCCGGTAATGAAAAATATGATCAACCGCCAGCTCGATCTTATTTTTGCCAATCCTTTGGCTGCATCGTCCTGCTTTAATGTCTGGGAATCATCTACACCGCTGCTTAAACTGGACAAATACCACCCTGGACTTGAATTTACCTTGTCAATCCCATCGATCTTACCGGCTCCTTTTCAATACCCTCCCTCCAACCCGTTGTGGTCGAACCGGTGTCCAAGAGCTCTTAAAGCTGATAAGAAGCGTTCGTTCCGGGCTCTAAGACGTACTCGTACATCCCATGCCATACAAGTCTATAAATACGCTTCGACTGCATACCGTGTCTATAACAGGGCATGCTATAAGTCATACTTATCACGCCTTCAGTTTAGATTTTACAGTGACCCTCGATCATTCTGACGTTTAGCCAATGTTCGTCGCAAAACCAACGGCATCCCCTCCACTATTTCCCTGGGCAATGACGTGGCTGATACACCATCTGGCTGCTGCGAACTGTTCGCTAAGCATTTCGGTCGTGTTCGTTGACCCATGCAGCTGTACAGTGTTTCTCTCCGAAAGCTTGTTCTTCACACCTAACAACGTTTTTAGTTGCAACGTTTAGTTAGTTTTTAGTTGCAACGTTTTTAGTTGCTACGTTTTAGTTAATGATCGGTGATGGCTGCAAATGAGTAAACGAGCAGCTGCGTATGTTTGGCGCTTTATAAAGAGAAATTATTAATTGCTTTACCTGGAGCCGAAGCGGGGTTATGCAGCGTTCGGGGCGCTTGACTTAGCCACATGGTTCGGTGATGACGTGGCGACTACCGGTCTCATTCTGGCAGGGGGCTCCTCACCTTGGCCGGGTGCTTCATCATCGAGCGTCACTGCTGCGGGTTGAGCAAAATACACGGACGGCGTGTCGAACGTACAATCGTCGAATCCCTGTCTGCCTACCGGCGGTGTGCCAGGCACGCACAACTGGCATGTCCACTCACGGCTGTGAACGGATTCGTCCTCGTTAACACACGCGAGATGATAATATCGGCAGCATCTATCACATGCGACGGCATCATCTAGATTTGCACCGTTGCAAATGCTACACACTTGTTCCATTTCTTAAATCACTTGCGAAACACTGCACTCGCGAACTTTCTTCGTTGGAGTCCTTCCGATAAAGATTGCGTGTGTTCGATGTCCTATCGAAAACGTAGCACGCGGTTACGCGGAGATAGCGTACACAGGATTTATTACACTGGAGAAAAAGGTTTTTTTTAAATAATTGCGTCCAGCAACAAAGATTGCGTCCAGCAATCACAAATTTCTTTCCCTTTAATGTTTAATCGCGACACGCAGTTTTCTTTAACTATACTCTAATATATTGCACACGTGTATTTGTGTGTTAGTGTGGTGTGTGGTGTTTAAAAAACCTCTGCTTCTTACTGAGTCGCTAGGGAAAGAGCCCTGGCGCCAGCTTCGGTGGGCTTTTATTCAGCGGCACTCATCTCGCTCAGCCGAATATCCTCGCTAAGCCGAAGTTCCTCACTCAGCCGAAATCGCTATCTAGCGTCATCTAGCGGGAACGCGACGTGGCAGTGAAAGTTCAATTGAACCGTTTTGCAGAACAACAGTCGAATTAAATGAAGAAGTGGTACTACAAGCCCTAACAAAACTGAAATTTTCTTTTGCACCAGGACCAGATGAAATACCATCATGTGTCCTAAAGAAATGAAGTGCCTTTTTTGTCCCAATTTTGCTTCGTCTGTTCTCAAGATCATTTCGTGAAGGTAGTTTTCCATCTATTTGGAAAACTTCCTGGATATGTCCTATTTTTAAAAAGAGAGATCGTTAAATCGCGTCCAATTTTCGTGGTGTCGCAATCCCCTGTGCTATGTCTAAACTCTGTGAATCCATCGTCCAATCTTATAACCTTCCTATAGTGATTGAGTACATTTCTCCTCACCAGCATGGCTTTATGCCTAAACGTTCTTCTTTGACAAATCTTATGTGTTTTGTTTCTTTTATGATGGCCAACATCGTCCCTAAAAGTAAAGTAGATGTAATTTATACCGACTTTAAAGCAGCATTCGATAGTTTGCTGATTTTAAGGGGCGATTTTATGAACCATTGATCTTAACCAGAAGCTAGATTTTAAGAACCATTGTTAAACCCATGCGGCAGACAGTTTGACGAATAAATAAATAAATAAAATAAATAGATGTGGATAGGTTACAAAAAAAGGTGGTCGGGCTACTGTTCTGTTTGATCGTCAGGTCATGTCAAATGGAACGAGGAGACCCGATGTGACCCGATGACAGGAGTGTGAGAGTTGAGTTGCGAATTAACAGCCGAGAAGTAAAGACGTTTTAGAGTTATAACACCAATATTAAACACCGTTCCCAAATAAAACCTGGAATTATCTTCCCTTTATCATTACATGTATATGACATAAATGGGTATGGTTTCGGTGAGCCGCTACAGATCCTTTCTCGTATCAGCAAATTGTTACTAGAACACTGCTAGCAGACCATTTTCCTTGGTAAGTTAATCTAATTTACCATATTCTGGCGTGGTCATTTTTCGACTTGTTTAAGAAGGGTCAAAAGCTTATCATTTATGGTATCAAAACCATTGATTGCAAACTCGCCTTGATTTATTCGTATCTGTTTACGAGTTTGTGGTAATTGCAGCTACCATGTTAGCTTTACGCACCACTTTATACGTCACGATCTCTTTATCAGTATCAGTTTCCGTAGAACACGTTGCTTAATCTTTGACTGCTTTTATCAGATATCTACTTTTACAGCAAAACGACCAACATAAAAACACCACTTCGACCGAATCTTTCAAACGAACTTGTTATGTCTGAGGGTGATTGCTTTTTCCTTATAATTTACAGCAGACATGTCAAACATACGGCCCGCAACTGCTGTGAATCCGGCCCGCGAAGAAATAACGAGAACATCGATTATTATCTGGCTTAGGTGAGGTTCAGCTTGGAAAATGACTCTTGGAAATGAATTAATCGAAGAGCTAAAAAAAAATCGTCCTAGCATTAATAACGAATTATCTAAGAAGTCCATAGACGAGATAAACGTAAAAATAAATTCGTAGCACACCACCCGTAACAGTATTGGTACTCTTATCACATTTTCGGAATCAAGCTATGTCAATAATACCAATACATTTGAGATAAGATAAGTGGCAAAACGATACGTCAGAACCCTAGCGGGCTATACAACAATCGGTAACGGTGATTTTTAAAATGAATTTAGATTTGAGTTAACTCCTCAGTTGTGAGCATCAAGTGCAAAACGGTGTTTCGTTTGTGATTCGAAAAGTTGGTTAAACTCGCGAGAAATGTGCCATATGGATTCTGTAAATTGTTTTTATTCGTTACAGGTTACAATACAATAAAGATATATTCTCAACCAACGAATAACACAGAAAGTGTCCGGAAAATTGTGCAAGTGTTGACATTTATTTCGAAGTTGTAAAACTTTTACGGAGCAAGTTTTCGTTTACGATTAGCCTACGGTTGAACAACTAACTGGGTAAGCTACACCAAGAATAACGTATGGATAAACATATTAGCATAAAGAACTGATTTCGAATGGAGACGATAAGATTAATATTAAAAAATTAATGAAACAACCCAATTGACATTGTGCTAAAATAAACGCTATAATTTCATTAAAAAAAATGATGGAAGGCATGCTCGAATCGCTGACCAACGGGTTGCTATGATCACATTTCGTCTTTGACATTCTATCGACGCTGGTGTCACATGTGGTGGGACGTGTGGTAATATTTGTTTAAGTTAAGTCACAATTTAAACCGGTCGAAATCAGTGAAAAGAAGCCGAAAAGTGACAAGTCGTTCGAATAAGATACGCTGTTTTATTTTCCGAGTTCTGTTGCGAACAAAACATGCACGCGGAAGCTCCGGGACCGCGCCGCATGGTGCCTGTTTGTGAAACGTTCCAGTGAAAAAACGTGCATAAATCGGACAGGCGAAATCTTCCTCGCGATTTTTGTCACGTAAGGCTGGTGGCAGTGCTCAGTCGCATACGACTTTTTTCAAAATTTTATATGGGTTTTTACAGATAAAATCGGACGACGATTTTGGTCGTACGACCAAATCATTTTTTTTTCGGATGGTCGTGTACGATTTCATCCGTCAAGTTGAACTCGCTTGTATAAATTTCGCATTCGCGCAAAAGTTCGCACTGTTCAGACGTGTTTTCTGCCGCTCCAATTGGTATCGCTTGAATTTCTGTTCGTTTATGGTCTACGGTCGCAGTATTCGCGTTCTTTCGTTCAGTGATTTTGACTGCTCGCGACTGCTATTGTCGTGTTTCGGCGATTACCCAGTTTTCCTGCATTCTTCAGCAGAGATGTTTGGGCCCTTGGGCTTGGGTTTGCTCACTCTGATCACCGTGTGACGCCATTCATCTCAGCTGTTCGGTGTTCACTACTACCTCTGTGCTCATACATAGTATCACACCACTGCAAGCACTGCGTCACACTCTCACCAGCTTAGTGCTCCACGTTACCATCCTCTTCTACACCACACTTCGCCTTCAAGGCGCACCATGGATTGTGGCGCCTGCTCCATTGCTATTACCGCTGATGGTATCCCTTGCCGCGGCTACTATGGCATCTTATACCACCCGGGCTGTATCGATTTACCCAGAGACTGCATAAAGAAACTATGCACGGGCTCTCAACTGTTGTTTTTATGCCCCAAGTGCATGGATGTCAGAAACAAGATCGGATTTGGCGCCGAAATACGCCGAAATCGCCCCGCTGCTCAATACAATCAAAGCTGAACTCTCTGTTGAGCTAGCTTCCGCAGTCTCCGCACTAAGAGATGATCTTTACACTACTACGATGACGCGCCACCAGTCCACAACACTTGCACAACATGTTTCCGTTCATCCTGACCCACAGTCCATCACGGATGGTGCTCGCACACTCACATCGACAGACTTGAGTACAGTGTTGTCCAACACTGTCGCCTTGCCTCCCGTTCCTCATATCGCTGATGTTGATATGAATGTTATCGCTTCTGTACCGGATACTGTTCCCAGCTCCCCCGTCCAATGAGGGTACCTCGGTAGCTGCTGATAAAATTACCTTTATCAACATACTGGAACCTAAATCCTGGCTCTTCATTTCTCATGCTGCTCCTGATACAACCGAGGAGGGTATATGCGAGTTCGTCAAACAGCGATTGGGGTGCCAAAATCGTTGCTGAATCATGCCCTGATGCCCTCGAAATGGCCCTGTGGTATGCTATTTAAAAAATTTGTGTTCAATGATAGCAAACGAACTGTGCGTGGGTTGCCTTTTGGCGAGCATGATCGATCCGGCAGACGACGTACTTTTCCTGGCACTCTCCTACATGACCCTCCAGCTCACCCTGGGTCCTCGTTATTACCATCAACCCAACCGGTTACATCCACGAACTCACCTGAGTTACTCGACTCTCTCACGCCAGCTTTTTTGGACACACCACCTCCACTTACACCACCTCACTCGGCACCATGCAACTACCAGCTACGAAGCCTAGACCAGCACTAGCTTCTGACTTGGCCACTTCCAATGCACTACATTCTAAGCTGCTACACAACAATATTACATCAACCATATCACCAGATCTATCTCCATCGTTATCGCATAGTCCTGCAGAACTGTTTGAGCCCAATGGAAGCACTACTACGTTAAACATGCAGCAGCTCTGCTTCTACTATCAAAATGTGCATAGACTCCGCTCAAAGACAGTTGAACTGCTCTTGTCATCTTCCGAGGCTAATTATGACGTTGTCCTGCCCATGGAAACTTGGCTTAACGATGAAGTACCTTCCAGTCATTTGTTTGATCACGTAGCTTACCACATCTACCGTTGTAACAGAACTATTCTTAATAGTGAATGCTCTCGTGGTGGTTGTAGTATAGAACACTGGTTTCTCAAAAATGTAAATTTCTAAGGAAGGATTGAAACCGCGTGTTCTTCGAATCTTTTCATGTAACACTGAACTCTTTATTCTCATTAACCCTTGAGCCCGTTGGCTCTTAACCGTCACACGCTCTAGGATGTGTTAGCGTTTATAGCTATGGATCGAGAGCGTTCACTCAACAGTGGTGTTGTGCTGATCGCCTGCTCTACTCATCTTCAAGCGATATACTTGATGGTCCTGCTCCAACTCGAGCTTCCTAGATGTTCTTCGTCTTCATGAACTCTACCAACTCAGTGGTATCGCTAACTTCAGAGAACACCAATTGGACATCGTACTGGGCAACTTTAACGCTGCTTTATGCTGTGATGTTTCGTTAGCCCCGCTGCCTATGCTACCACCTGATATCCATCACCCCCCACTTGAGATGTTATTAGCTCTTCCGGATGGTCCTGCTCATGCTCCTGTACCCGTTCGTGCGCCTACATCAATAGTTCAATACAACTTTCGTTTAACTGACTACGATGAGGTGGGTTCGATCCTTTCCCGTGTCGACTGGTCTTTTTTGTTTTCATGTATATCAGTCGACGAGGCCGCAACATTCCTTACTAACAATGTTATACTCCTGCTCCCCACCCCTAACTACTCCTATGAAACCTCCGTGGTCTGACCGCCTGCTGCGCTCTCTAAAAAAAGACCGAAACCATTATTTTCGCATTTACCAGCGTCATACCTATACAGATTGCAATTGCGTTTTTCTTCCAACCCTCGTTCCTTTGGGCGCTATGTCAAATCCCGCAACTCTTCTAGTAGTCTACCTACTCGAATGCATCTTGACTCACGTCAGGCATCCTCACCTTCTGATATTTGTAAACAAGTTTCCGAACATTTTTCTAGTATGTTTGTCAGCTCTTCTCTTGATCCCATACTCCTTGAGGTATGCCTCTCCTACACTCCC
Organism: Anopheles funestus; assembly: GCF_943734845.2. Taxonomy (NCBI): domain Eukaryota; kingdom Metazoa; phylum Arthropoda; class Insecta; order Diptera; family Culicidae; genus Anopheles; species Anopheles funestus. Next base: position 51,987,076 of record NC_064599.1, read on the forward strand.
GAAATAATAAAATCGATAGAATGTCAAAGACGAAATGTGACAACCCCTTGGTAGTCATAACCAAAGTGGGTATAATATACAGGTGGGCTTAAAGCTCTTTTCACCAGGCAATTTTTAAATACCCGTTGGACGTTTCGAGGTAAGGTTTCCATTTATACCTTTACACCTCGACAACAATACATACAACCAGAACTACCAATCTGTATTCCTACCGATTTTTGATAAGCCTACCGATTCACAGACGAACACCCTGAAACTACTGATATTTCAGGGTCCTGATATTATGAGTCCTACCGAAAATCACGGATTTTTCTTTATATTGGTCAAGAAGCCATAAATGCATGTCCTAATTCATTTTTCATTGCAATATCTTTTGTGTGCAAACCACACGTTTTTGTATGCGGTGTACCTGAAGTATAAGAAGGGCTCAAACTAAATACACAAGAAACTCCAAGGAAGCCATCACCCCACGGTCTCACGATTTAACTTAAGAGAACTGCCGTCTACAGCGCAGTTGTCAAATCATGAGCTGGACAGAAATGGAATCATACCGCTAACTACCGATAAACTTTTTGCTTTCCTACCGATAACGAAGAAAATAATCTGGTCACTCTGCACACAAGGTACGCTTTTTCACACATGTTCAAATGACCGTACCTCGATCTGCCAAATCTTTTTTTGTATTTTTTACAGCGCAGTTGTCAAATCATTAGGGATAAGCCCACCTCTATCCCAATCGGACGTTTGGAATGAATTTCGGCATAAATTTCGACCTATATTTCGTGTATCGAAATTTTTGGCGAAATTTGTTCCGGAAATCAGTCGATTTCGCCCAAACAGCAGGAGGACTGCAGGATTTTTGCTGTCATCGTGCGGATGTCTAGCAAAAAGCTCAATTTTAAAATTAAAGCAAAAAAGCTTGTCACAGCCGTTGCCACAACACTTTTTTTCTATGTGTGGCGATCGATCGTCTTTTTTTCTCTTGCTTGCTCTTGCTTATTCTAGTATTTGTTCGATTCGCGAGTTCTGTTCTGCGCTGGTGTTTCTTGCATCGCGTTCGTTCGTTCGTTCTGCCTATGGCTTGTCGGTTTGTTTCGTTTTGACTAGTGGTATAGGATTTAGACCGTACTATTATTTTAAGGTTAGGGTATCCTCGCGCGATGTGCGCAAGGGTAAGAATGATAGTCATATACTGGAGTGATATCGCCAGCTCGCCCATGTGTGTTTTCTGTAAAGATAGTAATGGTAGGAAATATCGGGAATCGATCCCAGACTTACATTTGGAGGCAATTTACCGTGGTGTTTCAATCGTCCGCGAACCGATGGTACCAACAATTTGGCGCCAAAAGGATTGATACGGACGAGGTTTTGTTCTACGTGCAGTGCCTCGAACGAAGTACCATCAGCTGTTCTGTTATGGTTCTATTGTTGGTGATTGTTCGTGCGCGATGCATCAAAATGTTGTGCGCTGATCTGAGCGATAATGTTTTTTAGGTTGGTGTATTTTGTACGAGTGTTTTTATTTTCGAACATAGAATGGTGATCCTCGCACACGGACCGTTTTTACGTAGCTTTTAAAGATTTTACAATGATATTTGTTGAATTATCTATGGGTTTGTTGTTAAAATAAACATACCTTTTTTCGTAGGCTTTGGTGACATCTAATATGCAAAGCCGTACCAGAACATTATCAATCGTACATATTCTTCACTCTTGCTTGATACCGAATAGGTTCATTACAGATGTCGCGAAGTACGTTAACGTACAGTGGACTGTTAAATGTTTCATTGCGTTTCAATTTCTACACACGCCTTTTATTTAAAGTGTCTGAGCATCTTTCGCACGGCATCGATTGCTGGTAACAAGGGAACGATAGAGAATGTTCCATGTGTTCCATGATACGTTCAGCTGTGTTGTGATATGTTTTGCACTTAATATTAGTTTTCCAGGAAGTGTCGCTACGGTCGCATCCTACAGAAACAGTTTGGCTCACGGGCTTAGCTGGTGCAATGCAATGCAATGAGCAATTGAATGAAAGGAGGATTCATATTAAATTGATAGAGCTGTTTATCTTTCACAACATGAAGAAAGCTATAACGTGTTCAAAAATATGTTATGAAACTTAAAAAGAGCTACATTAACACATCATAGCTGTGTGTAGATATTTCAATTCACAATGACTTTCAATGTTGTTTTAATATTATTGTTCAGTATATTATGAGTATTATTCCACAACCATGTGAAGCTGTGGTACGTTCGTCAGAACGTTCCAGTTTTTGACTACTCACGACTGTTTTATCATCATCAGCTTCCATTCATATGATACGACGTATACGCATGATACAAATGTTGGGATAATTCTGCAGTGTGAGCATATGACGAACTAGTACTTTGGTGGCTCTTTATTTCACGGTCGTATAATCAAATCGGATTCCAACGCCCAAAACGTCTATTAGCTCACAACAAAATCGTGATAGAAAACAGTAACATAAAGAGGCTTCGATCATGTTTGCTGTTGTTTTATTTTTGTATGATGTCTTGGTGCATTCGCCTCTCTTAATATGAAATAATAATTATGTTAATAATAATGATTAAAAATAGGAAAGCAAATGTACAGCGATTCATCAGCGATTCTGTATACGATACGATCCCGCGAACAACTCGGATAGCTTCGATTTGTTGTTGTAAACCAATGCATTTGTTGTTGTTGTTGGTTTTTGGAGCAGTCTGACAACCGCACGGATTGTACACTTTTGTATCGACGGTAGAACGAGCGTGAGTACGAGCAAGAGGGCATAACCCAAGAGAAGCGAACAGCATGAGAAAACTCATCAGACACGACTCGAGCTTTCTGGCCGACTCTCGCTCAGTGTAAGTGCGAGCAGGCACGGGATACTGTTTAGAGGGAGACATTCCGGCATTTGCTTTTGACAAGTCGAAACTTTTTGCTTGGGCAGGTAGAGACCCTGGAGCACAAATTCTCCATGTGTCCTAAGGTATCTTATCTGTGGAGCATACTGTTGCAACAAATGTCAGTCATCGTTCCTGACAATTCCCTAAACTTCCTTTCCCTCCTCTTACCTGGCTTAAGTAATATTAGTTCAAGTAAGAGGACTCTCATCCCACGTTTGTTTGCAAATTACGTCATCCACATTGTTGGAAACAACAATGTTGTGATTGATATAACAATCCTTAAATGTTCTTTGTAATCCCTGTACATCATCCCTTCATGTTTTCCATACAGTGTTGAAACTAGTATGTAAGTTGTTTTAATAAACACTTTTTATAAAAAAAAATATTAATCCATCGTAATCAATTAATATTGGAAAAATTGGAACCAGTGAGAGAGTTTTGTTACAAGTTAGTTAACAGCATGCCCAGACGTTTGAAAGCGGTGATAGATGTGAACGGCAATGGTACGTGTTATAAAGAAAAAAGTGTTGCAGAATGTTAAAAAGTTAATATTATAAGTTTACATGAAACTCAATTGGATTCGAATAATAGAACATTACACAAGCTTCATGAAATTCTAACTTATTACAATAGATTAATATTAGTTGGAATAGAATGAATTAATAAAATTATGTTGAATTCCTATAACCGAATGTTTAAAATTACTGATGTAGTTAAATAGTTGATATTAAAAAAGGGTAATAAATCAACTTTCATAAGGGAAGGGAGCTGTCCGGATTTGAATGCTCGTGACAAAATCAGGATGTTTTTCTGTTTCTTTCTCTTTTTCTGCGCAAGTACGTCTTTTTCGTTTCTTTTTTTTTCATTTTCCCATTAAGGAGAGGTCGAAGGAGCTACCTGACAAGTTTTAGTTAAAAAAGTGTACGAAAAGCAGGTGTCCGGAAATACATAAGTGACTGCTACTGTACAGATTTATACTGTAAAGTTGTTCTTTTTTTTACAAAGTATGTGATACGAGAACACAATATTTATAAATTTACAATTACAGATAACGTGCTACGCTTTACAACTTTCTGTATTAAAATCCAGCGACCTAACAGCATTGGTTCGATTTGTGGTCACACTAATCGCACGTAGGCCACGAACCAACAGCTATCACAGTTCCCGGTAAGTTCCCGCAACAAATATAAAAAAAATCGCTTTTTTATTTTAATGAAATGCTTCTTTTATTCGTAAAGAACGGCTTCAAATGCCGAACAAAGAAATAAATATATGACATATCAGTTCACGGAAAAAACTGCAAATGCCGGTAAACAAGATAAGAATAGGTAACGGAATGAATTCTGGCCAATCAAGATAACATCCAATGTTTCTTCTACATTTATCTACATTTTTTATGTAATTGTTATTGCAAAATTATGCTTGGGGTATTATAATTGTGTAATCATCATAACTGATGTTTGTTTCTAATGATCATAAGAACATTTATAAAGTTTAAAAAAATGTTAACACTTCATGTTTACAAATTTACAATTACAGATAACGTAGGGACCTGCATTGGTTCGATTTGTACTCATACTAATCGCACGTAGGCCACGAACCAACAGCTATCACAGTTCCCGGTAAGTTCCCGCAGGAGATCTATTGATCAAATTGGATTTCACGTAACGCACATAAATTGTTGATATGTGACCCCCTCACCCTCTATCGTAACAAAATGTAACGCGTGAAGCATCCCTTCTCTATTAATTCATAATTAGGATTTTATCGCATATGACTTAAGTTACTATTACTTTTGAATACCTCAATGCACAAGTATTAAGAAAATATACCTAATTATAAATTACGCAGTTAGGTAAACCTAACCATTCCTTTCCTTTAAAGTTTTTGAAATATGTACTAATATGGTCATTTGATTTTAAATTCTAGCATTCAATATCACTCTAAGATACAAAAATACCTACTGCAAGTGTAATAACACCTGTGTACCAAAAGGAGGTTTCTATTCAATACTTTTGTCTGCGTCAATTACTTGGTCGAAAGCGGAAAATGCACGTCATATTGTCATGACCTGCTTGCGCGAAAATCGTTTTCCAGGAAATTCGATCTATTACTGCTGTCCTCTATCCCCTGTCCATCTGATCCATCTATCCATCTATCCATTAAATCTCTAATAGGTTTTGCTCCATTTTAACTAACCTACGAGCTTGCTGTGCTACTCTACGTTGCGTCCTGAACGTCCTGAACAGTCCTTGCTATGTCGGGACGATCCGGATTTGATCCCCGGTCCTGCAGTGTGGATCGGCGCCGTTTGTAACATACACCACCGGACCATTGTCATGTTCAATTTCGATTTTGAGACCGACATCTATCCTTCAAACCCCAAAAAATATGTTGGGCACCTTTGTTGAGTAAACTTCAGTTGATATCCAAAATTAAAAATTGAAAAAAAAAATCAAAATGGGTTTCACCTTGAATACTCAAGAAGTGTTATATCATTTTACTCTATAAAACTTTACATTCTAAAGGTACATATACCTTGAACGGACAACATAGACTTTTCTATTTGCAACTCTTTTTGAGGTATTGCAGTGATTAACGAAGTTTAGAACTAAGTAGTGTTAGTTCACATGTTAATATTATTCATTTTTCGCTACTGTTAGTTTTACTTTTTAATACATTTTTTGAATATTCATCATTGATTACATAACTTAACGAGGAAAATGCGTTCAAAGTTTTTGTTATATTTTAAAGCTAGCAGCATAGAGTGGTCAAATTATTGCTTGAAATAGGAGGGATATTTCCAACACTACGATATGATACAATAGGGAATGTTGCAAACGCAACAGGGCAGCAAATAATCCGACTAAGAATTCGCGCTTTTTAATATTCTTCACTTTATTACACTTTTACCGAAATTGTCTTGAAATAAGAACAGAAGCAAAAAATTAAAAAATTTAACGTGTTCTTCTGTCGGATGTTTCTTCGCTACCAAATGCTATTTGTCGTTCGCGCCCGCTCATCGCCTCGGTCATCGCCTTCGCCTGTCGGTCATCGACATACCACTCATCTTCCTGAGTGCATACCGGCAGGCGCACTCGGGTTTGGTAAATCGGGTTCGTTTCACGCACACGGCTGTCACCCTCCTGTCAAATCGTCATCGACGTTGCTTTTGTCAACAGGGAAGAAGGAGGTTAACCGTTGTTCAATTTTTGTTTTTTTTTGTCATAATTGAATGATCCTTGATTTTATTAGCTTTGTCCGATAATCTCATTGAGCTCAGTAGTGCTTTGCCTAATTGCATTAAGCAACAGATATTTGCTAAAGCATCATGTGAAATATTTTGTGTTAATACGTTTTGATTATTACCTAACACATACATTGGTTTTTTTAGTTATTCACACATAATATAGTAAAACAATAAGGTTGTTGGTTAAGCGAACACCACCAAAGAAACAGATACATAACTTCGCCATTATTGAATTGTTGATAATGTTTACATTTACAAGTAATATGCAACCCTGAAGGCATTTAACAAAGTGATTTGTGGTCCTTAAAGTAAATGGCGATTGTAGTCTTTATACTGCCGGTCTCTAATTATATAGACCCCTATATATGTAGATAATTATATATAGAGAAATAATCACATAAAAAGATTATATAGACTGATATAAATTAGTCATATCTGGGAACGAAATAAAATTTAACTGATGAATTTCATTTTTCATTTTTAGCCCTACATCCATCTACTCAACAATATAAAAAATCAGGAAGAATCCAATAATAATAATAATAATGACTAATGAAGGTGCTGGAGGACGATCTACCATGCACGGAAGCTCCTATCATTTGCGTATAGCAATGGTGATATTGCTGCGTGCCTTCACTCTACGACGAAGAGGTGCTTTATCGGATTTTAAAATTACCATGGAAGATTCGACTGCCGGTAAATTTGATGACGTCGTATTTCACTACTCATTGCCATCGACACCAAACAATTTCGCTTATGTTTATATTCAGGCCAAACATAAACTGAATTCTACGAAAAATGTGCAACTGATCAAAGAAGGTAATTTGTTCACGAAATGGAATTCTAACAAACCCTTTTCAATCCCCATGTACTTTATCTCTTATCTTGATGGATATGAACATTCTTTGAATGGTTCTCATACATATATTTTATGCACCAATGCAAGCATTGATGAAAATCTGAAAAAATATCTTTCACCACGGGAACACGATAGCGCTCATATATTTTCGTTTTGTGACGAATTAGGGGCAAAATGTTACAGTTTAGAAAGCCAAACAGAATTTAATGCTCTTATTGATGAATTAAGAAATGCAAGTGTAGAAAAACTAGGACAAATGTTAGCGATACACGCCGTAAAGAAAAAGTTAATTAAATGTTCCACTGCTATATTTAATGTTCATGATAATTTAATTGCTAAATGTATAAAACCCCATGATTCAGGAATATTTCAATTTAACCATGGATTCTGGACTGCGGAAAGATCAACGCTTCTAGGAAAACTAAGGAACAGTTTTAAACAAGAATATTTCAAATTAACTCCAAATCAAGGTAAACTAAACAAGCAAGTACAATGGGAAGAAATCAGAATTATATTAGATCAGGGATTTGCCGAAACTGTTTTAAACCTTACAACCCGTTTATCACCCGATGTTAATTCGTATTATGAAAAAGTTGATGTAGCAATCCAACGATTTAGAGAGAAATTCCTTTTAGTTTGTGGATCTATGAATGAGACAGAACTTCGCAATAAGATTATGAAGATGATGCCAACCTGGGTTAACAACCCAAAAGGAACATATGACGCCTTGCACAATATGCTGTTTGATGGCATGATTAAGACGGTTCATATAAGTTTGCAGGATCTTAACCAGCATTTTATAGAAACAAAAGCGAATGAAAATTTTGTTAAGGTTCAAACATTTACGAATGATTATCTTAAATCAATGTGCGTTAAATATTCTCGCATTGTTATTGAGCCAAATTGTCTGAATGAAACTGCACTGAACGAGTTTATCAGTTGCACTACACAATATGTCTCTCGATATCGCTGCACAACTAGTATGAAATTGAATATTTTAATTGTTTCACAAACCTTAGCCTTGCATCAATATCAGTGTCTATTTGTGGACAATGCCTCATCTGAATTTAAAGAGAATATCTATGATGTCCTTGATGAATTAACGGAATTCATTGCTGCTGTTGGCCTCTGTACTGAATACATTATCACGATACTTGGTCAATTGGGAAGAGAAGTTCTTCGAGCTGCTAAGAATCTCGCAAGGACACGTGAAATTAAAATTATTATAATCGAGGAACCAGCCGAAGAAGACCCATCTGAAGATTGTTCATTCGTTCGTGATCTTACCAATGAAGCAAAAAAGCAGATATTTGAGCAGCACAACTTGAAACTTTTTGGAACGACAATAGCCCTCAACAATATTGTGAGAGAAACTGATTGTTTGAGTATGTTATTTAATGTTTTGGAAAAATATGACGATACAGACGTGAGAGAAAGTGATAACTTTAATTTGCAGAACTTTGAAAAAATTAAACCGTGGTATATTCCACGATCGTTTGTACCATACTCAGAGGAAAACCGGGAAGCTGAACAATTTTTGACTGAAGACGAAATCACACCATCACTGCTAAAATCTGTCTTACCTTTGAAGGATCAAGCGTGTAACCTTCCAGATGTTTTAAAGTGCGAGGACAATGTGAAAGTGCACATCTTTTTAGACGAAGCAGGATATGGAAAAACCACCTACTTTACGTGGCTAGCATCGGCAATATCGAACGATAATTCTTCTATGTTTGTTGTACGTATGAACGCTCTGCAATATTCCTCTGATTTCTTTTATTTACAAGCGTTGGATCCTAAAACCCTCGATGATACAGAAGTAGTTAGGATCCTCTATCGTCTACTGCATCTTACCTTGTTTGTGTGCAATATTCACAATCGAGCTGTTACAGACTTCGATAAGGAAAGAGAGAAAGCTGAACGAACCGCAAAACTTTTAACGTTCTCGGATGGAAAAATTAACCTTGACGAAACCAATCCTGATGTGTCTAAACTACCTTTACAAGAACTGCTGGAGCTACGATTGTTTCAAAACAAATTTAACGAAAATAAATTTATTTGTTTATTGGATGGATTTGATGAAATTGTCCCGCATTATAAGGATTTCGTAATGAAATATTTTGCAAGGCTGTCCAACTTTGAAGGCATTCGAAATCTGTACATTTCGACTAGGCCGTATAATTTTATAGATGAACTGAAACAAACGTTTTCGGTTGGCAAGTTGTGGCGACTGGAGCCGTTTTCCCAAAGAGATCGAATAGTCTTTTTGAACAACTATGTAGAGCATGAATTAGAAGGTTACAAAAATAGTAATGAAGACCATAAAATTTCCATTTTAGAAAAAATGTATACTCTTACGACCTACAGTATACAAGAATTTAAAATAATACCACTTTATCTGCACATGGCTGCAAAAATTTCATTTTCCAAAATTCAAATCCACCTAAACGCTCAAAAACAAACAACCGCTTTCAAACTTTTGGTGGATACAAAGTTCGATCAATTACAAGTTATACGAAATTTTTTTGAAGAAAAATTAAGAATATTAAATCACGAGAAAGCTGGTACAATTCAGTTTGCTGCAAAGTATCCTGTTCAAATAATGCAGAACGAGGAAGTAAACAAACAAACAAAACGACGTCACAATATTATGGGCATGTTAGTCATATTTAACATAGGAGTGAGAACTAGGTTGTTGTCTGACCAGGAACAACAGGAAGCTATCAAATTCATGCAAGATGTAGCTGAAAGCAATGAGAAAACTGGCATCATTCAAGATGTTTGCGATAATATTCCTCGTTTTACTCATCGAATTTTCGCTGAGTACTTTGCGGCGTGCTGGTTGTACGAAAATAGGAAAACTATAGAAATCGAAAGCTTTTTCCGATCGCGCTCATATTGGAGTACGGAGCTACATCGAGTTCGGGACTTTCATAATCGAATGATTTTAAGCGACAGTAAAGGATGCGATATTCACATGGCTGTAATTAATCAATCAGAGCAACAGGTTCGTGAATTGTTGTCGGCAAACTTTTCTGCTGCATCTGTAGAAGATGCAGTTGGACGATTACCGCTTCACTTGGCAATGATTTACCCATCCAGAGCAATTGAGAACTTTTTAATAAGTAAAACACCGATACAGTCAATCAATTTGCAAGATAAACTTCTTCATTGGACCGCTTTAGATTATGCATTTGCAATGAGATCTGACACATCAATCAAAAACCTATTGTTTGCTGGGGCGACTGTTAATGGGGACACCTTACTTCAACAAATCGTATCTAACAACTTGAAGGATTTGATGCTTAACGCTCATGATTATGGAACATGGTTAAGCAATCATGAAAGCTACAAAATGGTCGTAAGAAAGCTTCACTTGGATTTAATTAAGAATTTGGCGAATGAACAACAAATTGACATTTTTTCTAGTCACAAAGAGCTTGATTCCTTGACTGTTGTAGAATTCTGCGTAAAGTACAATATGGTCGGTGTATTTAAACAACTAATGACCCAAATTGAAATTCGTGAAAAAATTTTAACAGAGCAATCACAGCACTTGTTGCAGATGGCATTCGATAGCAATGCTTCTGAAATCGAGACGTACCTAGCCAGAAAATGTAAAATGCCTTTGCTACAAACAAATGATAGTGTAGAACTTATTGCTGCTTTGAAATCCACAATTAAACTTAATCAAATGATTACATTTAAAATCATTTTCCAACAACTTTGCCACCAACTCAACATTACTGTGATTGAAGATGTAAAAATTATCGAGGACATTCAGGATAATAGTAACAACAACATACCATCGCTCGACGAAGATGATTATCCAAAGGTTTGTTGCGTACGGAGTTCTAATAACGTTCGATTATCGTTACCTGAATACGACGAAAAAGATATCCTGCATATAGGATACCTCGTCGAAGCTCTTCTTGCTAGAGCAGTACATGAGGGACACATCCAGATAGTCAAATACATTGTTCAGAAGACCAACATCCCTCCCTGTGAGCAATATCCCATACAAAACTGAGTTACCCGCGAGGCTGAAACAAGGCTGAAACAAGGCTGAAAGGCAGTCAACGTTTCAGCCTCTTTTGAGTGATTGACAGGCGCTCTCGCTCACTTGCATTGCCATCTCTTTTCTATGATTTCTTTCAGAATAGTGATAGTGATGGACACGATATTTGTGTGACAACGATGAAAATTATTTTTACTTGCTTTATTTTTCACATTAAATACAATTTTATTACTTTTTCATTGCACTTTGCTTAATATTATAATTTTTTAATCACTAAACACAGCTGCTTTCCATCTTTGCGCTGTGATTTTCCAACGGATCTTCGATGCACCAACGACGCCGGCTAGTTGTTTTTCTCTTCCTTACTGGTTGAAATGAAACTGTGAAACTGGAAAGAAAATCGTTATTAGTAAGATTTTAGCCAGCATTGCCAAATTAAACACATTAGCATACCTTTTATCAATATATTCAGCAAATATCCCTTATTTTCTCGATGGCTTCTCGGCACGCGTCTGTTGCTGCAAAGCGATAACACAAACTGAACACGATCGACGGCATCACTAACTGTGTGCTTGCGTGTGTGTGCACTTCTCCTATAGAAGACGGTTCGTTTCAAAGGCAAAGGACTAGAAGAGGGAGCACGAGCATTTTTTTCGTGTAGGAGTAACAGAGGCGGCATGCTAAAACTGACCGAAAATGAGTTACCTTGCTCGCAGGGTTTGAAACGAACCGTCTTCTATAGGAGAAGTGCACACACACGCAAGCACACAGTTAGTGATGCCGTCGATCGTGTTCAGTTTGTGTTATCGCTTTGCAGCAACAGACGCGTGCCGAGAAGCCATCGAGAAAATAAGGGATATTTGCTGAATATATTGATAAAAGGTATGCTAATGTGTTTAATTTGGCAATGCTGGCTAAAATCTTACTAATAACGATTTTCTTTCCAGTTTCACAGTTTCATTTCAACCAGTAAGGAAGAGAAAAACAACTAGCCGGCGTCGTTGGTGCATCGAAGATCCGTTGGAAAATCACAGCGCAAAGATGGAAAGCAGCTGTGTTTAGTGATTAAAAAATTATAATATTAAGCAAAGTGCAATGAAAAAGTAATAAAATTGTATTTAATGTGAAAAATAAAGCAAGTAAAAATAATTTTCATCGTTGTCACACAAATATCGTGTCCATCACTATCACTATTCTGAAAGAAATCATAGAAAAGAGATGGCAATGCAAGTGAGCGAGAGCGCCTGTCAATCACTCAAAAGAGGCTGAAACGTTGACTGCCTTTCAGCCTTGTTTCAGCCTTGTTTCAGCCTCGCGGGTAACTCAGTTTTGTATGGGATATTGCTCACAGGGATGGTCATTACTAATACACTCATTGTGATGGTCATGAGATTGTTACCGAAAGACGATGAAGTATGTCATGAAAAATCGATGTCTGCATTCATATATCTACTTGACAAAACAATAGATCGGCATACTACCGATGGTGAAGGTCGAAGTCTGCTACATATGACTGCTCAGAATGGTTGCTTCTTCATGCTGCATTGTATGATTGCCAAAGGTTGTGATCCTGCAGAGGTAAATACAAGAAACGGATGGAATGTGTTTCACTATGTTGCGTTTAATCAGGATGAAGATCGTTCGGACCAAATATTGGAGTTCCTACTGACATATTGCGGAATGGATTGGTTTCATCATTTGGACACGTTGGTCGATTCGGACAAAATAAAAACATCCAATAATGAATCCATCAGTACAAAGATGAATCCAAACAATGGAAAGACCAATACTGGCAATAAATTGAACAAAAATCGACATGCCTTGTTGGCAATGTTTGCTATATTCAGTAAAGACGACTTAACAAGTCTTTTGTCCGATCAGGAATTACAAGAAGCTATCCGATGCATGCAGGATGTAGCTCAGGGCAATGAGAAGTCTGACATCATTACGGGTGTTAAAGGATACAATCCTGAGTTCACTCTTCGCATATTTGCTGAATATTTCGCGGCATCTTGGATATACAGCAACAAACATCGCATGAAAAGGGAGAGCTTTTTCCGGTCTTGGAGTTATTGGAATGAAGAGGTTCAGCAAACTCGAAGCTTATTCAATCGCATGATAGTAAGAGATAGTGAAGGATGTGATATTCACATGGCTGTAATCAATGAATCAGTACAACAGGTCCGTGCTTTAGTTTCGAAGTATCCTTCGTCAACACTCGTGAGGGATTCGGTAGGTCGATTACCACTACACTTGGCAGTTATTGGCCGATTAATAGAAATGGAAAAATTTCTTATAGAAATAATGCCTCTTCAATCTATCAATGCGAAAGATGAACTCTTCGAATGGAGTGCTTTAGACTATGCATTTGCAATCAACTATGATATTACAACAAACGATTTACTGACTGCTGGAGCGGCAGTGAATAGAGACACCTTGTTTCAACAAATCATATCAAATCATTTAAACATTTTACTGATAGATGCTTTTAACTATGGAGAGTGGTTACATTCTCGTGAAAACACGAAGATGATAGCAAATCAGCTACACATTCAATTGGTGGAATATTTGCTCAACGAAAAACATCTTGACGTCTTCTCTCTTCTTGAGGAACTTCGTACTTTGACAATCCTAGAATTCTGTACTAGAATTAATCTGGTCAGTATTGTAAAACTACTTATGAATCAAACAGAACATCAACGAAATAGTTCATCCGATCAATCGAATCGGTTGTTTCAAATAGCGCTAGAGAATAAAGCACATGATACTTTGTTGTATTTCATCGATGAGTGCAATATGGTCCTTCCGAAAGTAAATAACACTGCTGAACTCATTGCTGCTCTTAAATTCACCTTCAGCAAAAACCATATGAATACATTCAAAATTATATTTCACCAACTTTGCTACCAACTCAATATTATTGTGATTGAAGATGTAGAGATTGTCGAGGACATTCATGGTCCTAGTAACAACAACATACCATCGCTCGACAAAGATGATTATCCAAAGGTTTGTTGCGTACGAAGTTCTAATAACGTTCGAATATCGCTACCTGAATACGACGAGAAAGATATCCTGCATGAAGGATACCTTGTCGAAGCTCTTCTTGCTAGAGCAGTACATGAGGGAAACATCCAGATAGTCAAATACATTGTTCAGAAGACCAACATGGTCATCACTAATAGACTCATTGTGATGGTCATGAGATTGTTACCGAAAGACGATGAAGTCTGTCATGAAAAATCGATGTCTGCATTCATATATCTACTTGACAAAACAACAGATCAGAATACTACCGATGATGAAGGTCGAAGTCTGCTACATATGACTGCTCAAAATGGTTGCTTCTTCATGCTGCGTTGTATGATTGCCAAAGGTTTTGATCCTGCAGAGGTAAATACAAGAAACGGATGGAATGTGTTTTACTATGTTGCGTTTAATCAAGATAAAGATCGTTCGGACAAAATATTGGAGTTCCTACTGACATATTGCGGAATGGATTGGTTTCATCATTTGGACACGTTGGTCGATTCGGACAAAATAAAAACATCCAATAATGAATCCATCAATACAACGATGAATCCAAACAATGCAAAGACCAATAAATTGAACAAAAATCGACATGCCTTGTTGGCAATGTTTGCTATATTCAGTAAAGACGACTTAACTAGTCTTTTGTCCGATCAGGAATTACAAGAAGCTATCCGATGCATGCAGGATGTAGCTCAGGGCAATGAGAAGTCTGACATCATTAAGGGTGTTAAAGGATACAATCCTGAGTTCACTCTTCGCATATTTGCTGAATATTTCGCGGCATCTTGGATATACAGTAACAAACATCGCATGAAAAGCCAGAGCTTTTTCCGATCGAGGAAATATTGGAATGGAACGGTTCAGCGAACTCAAAGCTTATTCAATCGCATGATTGTAAGAGATAGTGAAGGATGTGATATTCACATGGCTGTAATCAATGAATCAGTACAACAGGTCCGTGCTTTAGTTTCGAAGTATCCTTCGTCAACACTCGTGAAAGATTCGGTAGGTCGATTACCGCTTCATTTGGCAGTTATTGGCCGATTAAAAGCAATAGAAAAATTTCTTATAGAAATAATGTCTCTTCAATCTATCAATGCGAAAGATGAACTCTTCGAATGGAGTGCTTTAGACTATGCATTTGCATGTCGCTATGATATTACAACAAACGATTTAATGACTGCTGGAGCGGCAGTGAATAGAGACACCTTGTTTCAACAAATCATATCAAATGATATACGCGATTTACTGATTGATGCTCATAACTATGGAGAGTGGTTACATTCTCACGAAAACACGAAGAAGATTGCAAATCAGCTACACATTCAATTGGTGGAATATTTGCTCAACGAAAAACATCTTGACGTCTTCTCTCTTCGTGAGGAACTTTATAACTTGACAATCCTAGAGTTCTGTACAGGAATTAATATGCTCAGTATTGTAAAACTACTTATGAATCAAACAGGACATCAACGAAATATTTCATCCGATCAATCGAATCGGTTGTTTCAAATAGCGCTAGAGAATAAAGCACATGATACTTTGTTGTATTTCATCGATGAGTGCAATATGGTCCTTCCGAAAGTAAATGACACTGCTGAACTCATTGCTGCTCTTAAATTCACCTTCAGCAAAAAACATATGAATTCATTCAAAATTATTTTTCACCAACTTTGCTACCAACTCAATATTACTGTGATTGAAGATGTAGAGATTGTCGAGGACATTCATGATCCTAGTAACAACAACATACCATCGCTCGACAAAGATGATTATCCAAAGGTTTGTTGCGTACGGAGTTCTAATAACGTTCAATTATCGTTACCTGAATACGACGAAAAAGATATCCTGCATATAGGATACTTCGTCGAAGCTCTTCTTGCTAAAGCAGTACATGAGGGAAACATCCAGATAGTAAAATACATTGTTCAGAAGACGAACATGGTCATTACTAATAGAATTATTGTGATGGTCATGAGATTGTTACCGAAAGGCTATGAAGTCTGTCATGAAAAATCGATGTCTGCATTCATATATCTACTTGACAAAACAACAGATCGGCATACTACCGATGATGAAGGTCGAAGTTTGCTACATATGACTGCTCAAAATGGTTGCTTCTTCATGCTGCATTGTATGATTGCCAAAGGATTTGATCCTGCAGAGGTAAATACAAGAAACGGATGGAATGTGTTTCACTATGTTGCGTTTAATCAGGATGAAGATCGTTCGACCAAAATATTGGAGTTCCTACTGAAATTTTGCGGAATAGATTGGTTTCATGTTAGAAATATCCAATAATGAATTTAAATAATGGAAAGACCAATAAATTGAACAAAAATCAACATGCCTTGTTGGCAATGTTTGCTATATTCAGGGAAGACGACTTAACTAGTCTTTTGTCCGATCAGGAATTACAAGAAGCTATCCGATGCATGCAGGATGTAGCTCAGGGCAATGAGAAGTCTGACATCATTAAGGGTGTTAAAGGATACAATCCTGAGTTCACTCTTCGCATATTTGCTGAATATTTCGCGGCATCTTGGATATACAGTAACAAACATCGCATGAAAAGCCAGAGCTTTTTCCGATCGAGGAAATATTGGAATGGAACGGTTCAGCGAACTCAAAGCTTATTCAATCGCATGATTGTAAGAGATAGTGAAGGATGTGATATTCACATGGCTGTAATCAATGAATCAGTACAACAGGTCCGTGCTTTAGTTTCGAAGTATCCTTCGTCAACACTCGTGAAGGTTTCGGTAGGTCGATTACCGCTACATTTGGCAGTGATTTGCCCGTTAGAAGCAATTGAACAATTATTGTTAGGTATAATGCCTCTCCAGTTTATAAATATGAAAGATAAGCTCGCTTCAGATTACGCATTTGCAACGAAGTACCCCACAACATTCCATAACATTTTATGTTGCGGAGGGACAGTAAATGAGGACACTTTGCTCCAACAAATACTGTGCAATAATATAAAAGATTTGTTGACTAATGCACATGATTATGGAAAATGGTTACATTCTCGTGAAAACACCAAAAAAATTGCAAACCAACTTCTTAAACGTGTAGTAGAACACTTGCTCATTGAAAAACACCTCGATATATTTTCTCCCTATGAAGATATTGATTCTTTAACTGTGTTGGAGTTCTGTACAAAAAATAATATGGATGGTTTAATTGAACAATTTGCATTACGATTGGACTTTCGATGGATGCTTTCAGCAGAAGAGAGTAATCGTTTATTGCAGATAGCATTTCAAAACAATGCCCACTTCTTTTCAGCATACCTGGTCAATGGTTTGACTAGATGATAGTGTAGTTACTACTTTTTTCTAACTCATACTCATACTTTTTAATAATAGTCTCGATATCGTTGATTAACCGTTGTTGTATCTACTTGAATTAGCTGGTCTCCGCATTAATTGTGACATGCCAACTGAAAAATAATTTTTACAATCCTGTATCATACCTGCTCTACAGTTTAATTTCGATTTATTAACAGTTTTAAACCACACCAAGGCTTAAGCTATATACCATATTGCAACTCCAGAAATTAAACAACTTCGTTCATCCAAATACACTTAGAACCCAACAATTATGCTGAAGTAGGTAGCAACGCAAACGTGTGCGATTTGCGGCACGAAAGAAGTTATAGGTGTTGTGTTAAGCTAACTGTCGCCGACAGGGTCACTCCGTTAGAAGCGCACACCGCGTGGTGCGAGACATAAGAGCTGCATCGGCATTTTGGGAGAAGCGGTTGATCGAGTTTCGCGCCGGTGCCGCGGATTTCGCGATGTCAACAATTTGGGAATTTGGGTGCTACGATCAATCGCAGCCCAAAATGCTGATGCATCGTTGATCGCACGCACCACGCAAACCTTTACCACGGCTTTGCGACAACGACAATTTGGGTGCCGAGTAACGACAAAATAAGGCAGCAACAGGTGGTGCGCGTAGGTTAAACATTATTAATAAGTCAGCAAAAATCTAGTATTTAAGATCGTTAATTTTAATCAATAAACGAGTATGTCTCAAAGTACCCTGGGGTGGATGTTTCAGAAATTAGTGCTCGAGCCGGCGTGTACTGCACCTGTCTCGGGAAGTTTTATTCGAAAGAAATTTCGCATAAATTACAAAACCAAACGCAGCATGAAGCTATTGCATCAGCGCTGCGCGACGACGGTTTTTATCGATATGACAATTGTAAGTATTTTTTTCGGTTCAATAACCAGGGCATTATTAAGGAATTATTAAGAAGGCGAGTGCGGAAGTGGGAAATGGGAACGTTGAAATCGAACAGGTCATGGTCTCTGTTAAAAGAAGCGATCAGGATCATTCTGGCCAAAAACCGAACGGCGGGTTGGAATAAGGATGGGAGGCCTGTCGCGAAGTCTGCGAGAAGGAACATACAGTGGTAGGAAAGATAAAAGGGAAGGAACATCGAAATCGGCGGAAAGGATGCAGGCAATGAAGTAGGATTGCGCTTGCCAATGGCGGGATTCAATTTCTATTAAATCCAGCAAACGGCAGCGGAGAGAATAAGAGGGTACAGGAACTGAGTAACCGTGAAGAAATCTACCTAATGCGAAGCGCGTAAATTTCCTCTGAACTCTTTCTAGTCTCTGCATGGCAGTACCTCCAGCTGGAGTCCACACGACGCTGGCATAATCAAGAACGGACCGAACCCAGCAACAGTACAGTGCCTTAAGACAAAGAGGATCGCGAATTTCCGAAGCCAAGCGCATAATGATGATGATGATAAGTCCCACCTCTTACCCCAACACAGGTTTGAGAAGGACGGAATTACCGCATATATAATAATTCCAAGACAGCCGGGCAGCAGCAGGTCTCCCGAAAGAGATGACGCAACATTTAGGTGGACAGAGCACCAACCCATTATACAAACACCACAGATAGAAATTGTTTACAAAACTCTGGAGAGATCGACAATCGGAGGACGAGGACACGGGAAGAAAGATTTTTGTATCGTCAGCATAAAGGAGATGTCCATCAATTGGGAGAACATTGATGCAGTCATTGATAAAAAGGGAGAAAAGGATAGGACTAAGTGCACTTCCCTGAGGGACACCAGACAAGCCCACAAATGACGAAGAAATGGAGATGACCGGAGATATGGCAAATGCTGGTATCGTTGAAAAAGAAACTACATATGAAGGAATATTAGGTGGGTAGGTTGAATGCAGTGCATTATTGAGTTGCAACCGTTTCGTTGCGCTGCTCCCATGCGACTGTCTGCGCACACCTCCTTAGCGCTATTTTTTGGGTTAAATCGCTAGAATAATTACAGCGCGTGCCCACCTAACATTTTCTTCTTTTCTCCTACACATATACAAATAGAAGTCGCTGATGAAATTGTGTTATCCGTTGTGACTCACCAGAAGAACTGGTATGTTATATAATTAGCGGTGTAAGCGCAATATGTACTGGCCGTTATAAAAAATACAATATTAGTTTTAGTGATTTGTATGCCCGCGACAAGACAACGGACAAGAAGGAAATGCCTTGTAAAAATTGTACTCACTGCAGCCCTTTGAGGTTGACGATACGACTAAATCAATAATCGTGTAATATAAATAAATAAAAAATAGTTTAAGTCATTCCTCACGAACGACGAAAAGAAGCTGCAAAGTGTCGCATTCAAAAAGGAAAGAAGTTGGTGATTTGTGGACTTAATCTTTGTAGCTGAACGCAACACGGACGGTAAATTGAAGCATAACAGGTTCGAATTCTTCTTTCATTGAAGCTCTTGTTTCAATTGCACATGTTTATTCTAATGATGATTCTCTAGAGTTGTTGGTGAATTCTGTTTTAAAAATGTATTTAAATTGATATTGCATTGCAAACTATGTCCGATGATTTAGCACACCTTTACATACGTTTATGTAAGTTATACCAAAAACTCTCTCTCTCTCTCTCTTGTTGGCTTTAACGTAAATAAAAAAATATAAAACTAAAAGTAAATACTTAAAAGTAAAAGAAGCAATTTTATTCACTAATTGCTTAAAATATTATTATATCAAATACGATTTTCACTTGTCTATTCCTCCTGATATATTTATAATGAGTACATTGTTTATTATTCGAACTTGTTTCCTATTTATAAATTACATTGACTCTGGTGTTGTATACTTAAACCTTAACAAAATGCTCATAAACTTCACTATACGACTACGTCTTGCAGTTTTTCTTCATTGAATTTGTAAAATATTTGGTAAGGAAAAAATGCAAAAACTATTTGTTTCAACTGCGTGTGTTTCTTTCTTGTAAGAATATTTACCCCTTGGTCGACTATAGTTGATGTAATGCAACGTAGAGAGAAGAAAAGAGCAACAAGCCTTTTTGCCCCTGATTTATTCTAAACAAGCGTATTTTGTTCCGTCTAGGCTACAAATCGTGAATCGTATTCCAACAACTATTTTACTCTCAATTTTCAAGTTTGTAGTTTTTTTTAAAGTTTGGTGTGGGTTAGTTTAGTCTGTTGACTATTTTTTATTACTATGCCAAGGAGACAAATTCAAAATACTTTTTATGTACGTAGGAGAAAGAAACGAGTCTGAACTCAAAATAAAGCTCTGAATTATTTCCATCGTATTCCTACAAGTATTTGTTTTGAAATACTTGGAGTTTCTTCATATAGTTTGCCGCGCAATTTGTCCAGATCGGCGAAGCATACAGAACAATTAGTCTAACATTTTTGTTATACATTTACAAAGCAGTGTAGGGGTCTTAATACTTTTTCACCAGAGCAATTTTTTTTCCTATATGTGTTTTTAAAAAGTTAATTGTTAGTCGTTTATCTAACGTGACATCTAACTACTGGACATTGTTAGTGAAATTGTAGACGAGGAAATAAATTGGCGATCGTTCGGTTTTGCTTCTATTACAATACTACTTTATTCTTAACTTCTATCTTAAATCTAATCCTAACCCGATACGCACTCAGGATCGCTCGTGAGCGGCGTTTATCCTTCCTGCTTGATTCCTTCACTTCGATGCTCAATCCTCATCCTTAACATTTCGCCCCCCGTGGAAAGGTCTTCGACTTTCTACTATTCCTTTTCAAATTCTAATTTGTCTTGCCCCGGTAATATGCACAGTTTCGAAATTGCCCGTCGATACACTCCGTCTTTTGTTTTAACTTGAACAACTCGCACGTGATTATCTTGACCCTTGTATGTTAGAGTGATCCTACCAGTGGCCCATTTCAGCGGAGGTAAATTGTCTTCCTTCACGAGTACCATCGTCCCTTCCTTTATGTTGTCCCGTTTGCTACTCCATTTCGTCCGCGATTGTAGTCCCGACAAGTAATCGGTTTGCCATTGCTTCCATACGCGTCTCAGGAACTCTTGATTCTTTTGCCATCGTGTTTTACGCACACGTAGCCGTCCGTCAAAGAAAAAAATAAGAGCGAAGTCGTCAATTAAAACACGTTACAATTTATTGCCACTTGCTTTGTTTAGCAATTAACGCACCGAACAAGAGAGCATATCATCGATCGCACGCAGCTTAAATACTAACTCACGCAGGATGCGGTGAGAGAATTTCACGCATCAAATTCTCTCCCACGCACGCTCCCATATGACACATCGATATCTGACGTGCGAACACGAGGTCATCGGATCAAGTGCGTCTCAAAACGCACGCATTATTTTGAATTTTGAAAAGCGGAGGAACGCATCCTCGCTTGACGGTTTGGAACACCGTTATGTTCCATAACCACCATCGATCCAATCTGTTGATGTTGATGTCAGCATACGATGGCTCTAAAATGGACACTAAACTACGATTAATAAGGAAGTGACCAGGTGTCAGTACCTCTAAATCCTCGGGGTCGGATGACATTGGTGTGAGTGGTCGAGAGTTTAAGCAGGCTTCGATTTGGATGATGAGCGTCTCGAGATCTTCTTTTAACAGGATGGTTGCGCCAATTGTTGCCTTTAAATGCCTCTTGAAACTCTTAACCGCCGCTTCCCATAAACCTCCAAAGTTCGGTGCGCGTGGAAGAATAATTTTAAATTCGATTCCTTCGTTGACGCAATGCGATGTAATCGCGTGTTTCGTTTGTTGCATGTCGAAAAGGCCAGCTAACTCCTTCAAGGCTCGTTCTGCTCCACGAAAGTTTTTTGCGTTGTCACAGGATATCGTTCTTGGTTTTCCTCGCCTTGCAACGAAACGCTTCAGTGCTGCAATAAACGCCTGGGTTGACAAATCTGCTACGAGTTCCAAGTGTACTGCTTTAGTCACCAGGCAGATGAACACTGCGACAAAACATTTCATAGGGGTGGCTTTCCGTGGTGCTAGTCGATACCATAGCGGTCCACACAGATCAATTACGGTATTAGCGAATGTCGCTGTTGGAGTGACTCTTTCTGATGGCAAATCACCCATTATCTGCTGCATCGTAGTTGGTCTGCTGCGAAAGCATTTCACACACTCGTGTACCACCCGTCGTGCTAGATTGCGCACTCGCAAAGGCCAGAACCTTTCCCGAATCGTAGCTACTAGTAGTTGCGGGCCCGCGTGCAATAGTTGTTGATGGTACGATTGCATGATGAGGATCGTTAGAGGGTGTTTTGAGTCGAGTAGTATCGGATGTTTGCGCGTTTCTGATACTGGAGCGTTTCTTAATCTACCGCCTATACGTAATATACCATCTTTCAATACAGGAGCAAGTGCCTTTAAGCTGGACTTATGCTTCACTTGCCCGTCTCGTCGGATATCAGCGATATCTTCTGCAAAGCTTTCGGTTTGTGAAATACGAATCAATGTGGTTTCAGCTTTCTGTAGTTCGTTGCTTGATAATATTCCCTTTCGACGCTGGGTTCGATTTACGCTTTGGCTGTTGTACCGGAATCGAAGGATATATGCTACCATCCTCAATAATGCTGGATACGATGATCGAAGACCGAAAATGGGATTCACCCCACTGTTGCTAACAGCCATTGCTATGGAACGTTCTTCCATCTCTTCTGGAGAAAACACAGCATTCGGTACATTGGTCTGCTCAACCCAGTTGATTGGTTGACACAACCATTTTGGTCCATGCCACCAGGTTTCATTTTCCTTCAGCTGGCTAGGGCTCATTCCCCTGGATATAATATCCGCTGGATTGTCTGCACCCGCTACATGGTACCATCTACTCTGGCCTGCGATGTGCTGAATCTCCAAGATACGATTAGCGACGAACGGCTTCCATCGCGACGGATTTCCAGCTATCCAATGCAGCACTATCGTTGAATCCACCCAAAATGTGCACTTTATGTCGCGTTTTAAGCTGCTCTGTAGTTTTTTTCCACAAATGGCACAGTAATAAAGCGCCCGACAATTCCAACCTTGGTAGCGTTACTCTTTTCTGTTTCCTTCCATTTTCAATAGGCGCTACCCACTTGGCAGAAATCGCATGAGAGGGGGGAAATTTCTTCATTCTCGCTACCCCTGACCCTCACTTTCGAGCGATCGTGCGACAAACTCTCACTCCACCACCCTACCTCATTCACACACGCTCCCATATTCTATGTAAACCTTCACCGCAACCTGCGTCACCAACCCACCCCACACCTGAACGGTCGCATACTCGAAGTGTTAGACAAATTTTGGTTCCACACTTCGAAGCCTGTCGAGGAGTGTGGCACTATATTGTTTTTCGTTGCCTCCTTTCTTTCACTGCAAAATTGCTTTTGCCCTGTCTTTGGCGTATTCATATGAGTTTGGCCTTTGCTGGAGGCGGAGGTGTGTGCGCAAGCGTTATCGTGTTTTGTGAAGTGATTCTTTGCTCCGGTAAGTAATGTGAAAACTAGTGATTGTGATAAGTGAATTAATTCTATTCCTTGTGTTTTGTGCGTAGTGAATCCCATCGAGTCGATCAGCTGATGGAAAGAGTTTGGCCGTGAAGCGGAAAGGGTGAAGCCGGAGTTAAACCGCAGGATAGCAGGACAAATCACATCGGAGAGAGTGCTGAATACTCGCCGTCTTGAGAGGTACGCATTTTAACACTCGAAATGAGTTAAAGGAAAAAAAACAAAGTGTAAAGATTTCTCATGTCTCTCCGTTTTTTTTTTCTATATATTTACAGAAACCTCTGCCGAACATAGGAACCCCATCCCACCGTCCGCTTCGCAGAACGCCGGCAGTTTTTTTACCTGTTCGTCGCATGATGAGCGTATGTGCAATAAAAAAAGGGATCGTATGTATTTCCTGCCCACTTGGCAGAAATCGCATGAGAGGGGGGAAATTTCTTCATTCTCGCTACCCCTGACCCTCACTTTCGAGCGATCATACGACAAACTCTCACTCCACCACCCTACCTCACTCACACACGCTCCTATATTCTATGTAAACCCTCACCGCAACCTGTGTCACCAACCCACCCCACACCTGAACGGTCCCATACTCGAAGTGTTAGACAATTTTGGTTCCACACTTTGAAGCCTGTCGAGGAGTGGGGCACTATATTGTTTTTCGCTGTCTCCTTTCTTTCACTGCAAAATTGCTTTTGTCCTGTCTTTGGCGTATTCATATGAGTTTGGCCTTTGCTGGAGGCGGAGGTGTGTGCGCAAGCGTTATCGTGTTTTGTGAAGTGATTCTTTGCTCCGGTAAGTAATGTGAAAACCAGTGATTGTGATAAGTGAATTAATTCTATTCCTTGTGTTTTGTGCGTAGTGAATCCCATCGAGTCGATCAGCTGATGGAAAGAGTTTGGCCGTGAAGCGGAAAGAGTGAAGCCGGAGTTAAACCGCAGGATGGCAGGACAAATCACATCGGAGAGAGTGCTGAATATTCGACGTCTTAAGAGGTACGCATTTTAACACTCGAAATGAGTTAAAGAAAAAAAACAAAGTGTAAAGATTTCTCATGTCTCTCCGTTTTTTTTTTCTTCTATATATTTACAGAAACCTCTGCCGAACATAGGAACCCCATCCCACCGTCCGCTTCGCAGAACGCCGGCAGTTTTTTTTACCTGATCGTTCAGCGACCGCTTGCGCATGATGAGCGTAGGTGCAATAAAAAAAGGGATCGTATGTATTTCCTTGTAATTATTTCGTTCACGGTCGTGGTGTGCTCGGGACGAGGGTGTCCCGAATGCAGCAATAGGAAAGAAAGGGAAAGCGAGAAAGAACAAAAAAGCGAAGGAAAGAACGTGACAAAATAAAGCTAATTTTTTGGCTTCCCGGCTTATTATAAATAAGCTTGGGAGCTTCCATGCTTGCAAGCTTGCATGCTCGTATGCAAGCGTACATACGCCCCGCCTCCTATACCCGATTCCCCCACCCCCGCGAACGATCCACGAACGAGGCTTACTAAGTTGCTAGTAAGCCTTTAATAAGCCGGCTAATAAGCCGCAATGTCGTACGACTTTTGCCAAGTGGGTGGTAATTATTTCGTTCACGGTCGTGGTGTGTTCGGGACGAGGGTGTCCCGAATGCAGCAATAGGAAAGAAAGGGAAAGCGAGAAAGAACAAAAAAGCAAAGGAAAGAACGGGACACACTGAAGCTTATTACCCACTTGGCAAAAGTCGTACGACATTGCGGCTTATTAGCCGGCTTATTAAAGGCTTACTAGCAACTTAGTAAGCCTCGTTCGTGGATCGTTCGCGGGGGTGGGGGAATCGGGTATAGGGGCGGGGCGCATGTACGCTTGCATACGAGCATGCAAGCTTGCAAGCATGGAAGCTCCCAAGCTTATTTATAATAAGCCGGGAAGCCAAAAAATTAGCTTTATTTTGTCCCGTTCTTTCCTTCGCTTTTTTTCTTTCTCGCTTTCCCTTTCTTTCCTATTGCTGCATTCGGGACACCCTCGTCCCGATCACACCACGACCGTCAACGAAATAATTACCAGGAAATACATACGATCCCTTTTTTTATTGCACATACGCTCATCATGCGACGAACAGGTAGAAAAAACTGCCGGCGTTCTGCGAAGCGGACGGTGGGATGGGGTTCCTATGTTCGGCAGAGGTTTCTGTAAATATATAGAAGAAAAAAAAACGGAGAGACATGAGAAATCTTTACACTTTGTTTTTTTTTCTTTAACTCATTTCGAGTGTTAAAATGCGTACCTCTCAAGACGGCGAGTATTCAGCACTCTCTCTCGATGTGATTTGTCCTGCCATCCTGCGGTTTAACTCCGGCTTCACCCTTTCCGCTTCACGGCCAAACTCTTTCCATCAGCTGATCGACTCGATGGGATTCACTACGCACAAAACACAAGGAATAGAATTAATTCACTTATCACAATCACTAGTTTTCACATTACTTACCGGAGCAAAGAATCACTTCACAAAACACGATAACGCTTGCGCACACACCTCCGCCTCCAGCAAAGGCCAAACTCATATGAATACGCCAAAGACAGGGCAAAAGCAATTTTGCAGTGAAAGAAAGGAGACAGCGAAAAACAATATAGTGCCACACTCCTCGACAGGCTTCAAAGTGTGGAACCAAAATTGTCTAACACTTCGAGTATGGGACCGTTCAGATGTGGGGTGGGTTGGTGACGCAGGTTGCGGTGAGGGTTTACATAGAATATAGGAGCGTGTGTGAGTGAGGTAGGGTGGTGGAGTGAGAGTTTGTCGTACGATCGCTCGAAAGTGAGGGTCAGGGGTAGCGAGAATGAAGAAATTTCCCCCCTCTCATGCGATTTCTGCCAAGTGGGTACCATACACCGATGTAGTTCGCATATAGATGCAGGCACCATACGCCTTTTCCGATGCATTACTAAAGCCGTGTAACTCTATGACTTCTGCGCCTTCAGCTATCACTCGACGTGGGACCGTTATCTCTGCAACATGAGTCATGTCTTGCTTAAAATTCATCCACCTTTGTTGCAAGTCTCCATCCAGCGGTTGATCCCAGTCGATCTTTCTCTCCCACAGTTCCTGCAGGAAGCATTTTGCGATTACAATAACTGGTCCAATTAGCCCCAAGGGATCAAACAAGCGTGCTGTGTCGGAAACAACACTGCGTTTGGAAATTTGTTCGTCACAATTCCATTTGGGTATGTCGAAACCTAGGCTGTCTGCTTTTGGTGACCATTTTAATCCAAGGGCTTTGATGGATTTGTTGGGATCTATCAACAGCTCCGAACCCATTTGACGCAGTTGGGTTGGAAGCGTACCCAAAATCTGCTCTGAATTAGATGCCCACTTCCTTAGAGGAAAACCAGCAGACTGCAACAACTCGGCCATTTCTTCGCATAAACGCTTGCCTTGTTCGACAGTGTCTACACCACTAATCATGTCGTCCATCTAAAAGTCTGTCGCCAAGGATTGTGAAGCCACAGGGTGCGATTCCTTTGCCTCTTTTGATAATGCTTGCAGACACTTGGTGGCCAAGTATGGAGCTGATGATGTTCCATATGTAATAGTTTTCAGTTGATACGCACGAATTCCACCATGTTCTGTATCTTCCCAAAGAATGCGTTGTAACGGACGGTCTGCTTCTGCTATCCATACTTGACGATACATCTTTTCGATGTCCGCCGTTAGCGCATATTTTGGCATACGAAAACGCAATATAATGCTCAATAGATCTTCTTGAATTACCGGACCGACTAGCAATGCATCATTTAATGATATTCCGGAATCCGTCGAACAAGAGGCATCGAAAACCACTCGTAGTTTCGTCGTGAGACTATCCGGTCGTACGATGCAATGATGCGGCATGTAATAAGCAATCTTTTCATTTACTGGATCAGGATCGATTTCTACCATGTGCCCTAATCGCAGATATTCATTCAAAAACTCCTGATATTGTGCCTTCAAATCAGGGTTGGCATTAAGCCGACGGCTCAACGAGTGGAGTCGTCGTTTGGCGATGGTGTACGAGGATCCTAGCTTCTTGATCTTAACTCGATCCTTTGGAAGTGCGACTATGTATCTTCCATCTGGCCCTCGCTTAGTGGTTCTATCAAATATATCTTCGCATTTCGATTCTTCGGGTGAAAAGGTACTTAACGTGTGACATGATTCGATTTCCCAGAATTTGGTAAGTTGTTCATCTAACGCTGGTTCGCTACAGGTAAGGTTCACGAGATGCGGTCGCTGATTCTGAAGTACCGATGACTTTCCCGAAACAATCCAACCCAATTGGGTCTCCTGCAGCAGCAATTTGTCACACTTCGATTGAAGTCTTAGTACTCCATCCATCAGTATGTCGTTGTATACTTCTCTGCCTAGAAGCATATCGATGATACCAACTTCACCACAAGTCGGGTCGGCAAGCCTAATATTCTTCGGTATTTCCCAAAGCTGCTGATCTACTTTAGCTGGCGGAAGATTCCACATAATTTCCGACAGAACGTGCTACCTTAAAGGATAACAAACATTAGTAACTTGCGAACCTATTGTAACGTTTACCGAATGCGATGAAGTTTGGCTGCCTCTGCCTACAGCACCAATCGTTTGATGATCTCGTTGTTTGGTAACTCGTAGTCGCTGGACCAATCGTTCGGTGATTAGATTGATCTGTGCTCCACCGTCGAGTAGAGCTCGTGCAATTGTCTGGTTTCCATCAGGTGTCCAAACCGTAACTGAGACTGTCGGGAGTAAAACAGCAGTCGTGGTTACGGGTACGGCTTTCATCTCAGCTGGGGTTAGCATCACCGCCTGATTTCCGGTTTCCCTTTTCGATTCGACGGGTTGCGCAGGATCTCTATCGGCAGCAGCTACAGAAGTGTTCGGGTTGGGGGTTGATTCGACTGGCGACCTATGCAACATGGTATGGTGCTTTAACTTGCACACTCGACATGTACTCGATGCACACTCCTTCACGCGATGGTCCACTGCCAAACAATTGATGCAAAGCCCCTTTGCCTTGATTAAGTTGTACCGTTCCATCACCGAAATATTACGAAAAGTCTGGCACTTAAACGCAGAGTGGTAATCTTGCGAACAAAAAACGCATTTTTCCGCAATCACGTTCAGGGTTGCACATGCCTGCTTTAGCTTTTGTCGTCCGTGGTTGGTGTGTGTGCTCGTTGATACCTGCTCCTTCGTCTGAGGCAATGCTTGTAACACTACTACATGCTGCTTCAAAAACTGCACTATTTCAGTGTATTCAGCCACTTCTACACTTCGGTGATGCGTTTCCCATAGCTTTCGAGTATTCGCGTCTAATCTATCGCACAACATGTGGGCTAGAAGCACACTCCAGCCATCTGTAACAACACCAACCTTTTCGACCATTTTGATGGCTCGCTCGAAGCCATCCAGCAAATTGGTGAGTGACTCGAAGCTTTCACGCTTTGCCGCGGGAATTGCGAAGAGTTCCTCCAAATAACGGCGCACCAATACTTTCTTGTTCTCGTATCTACTCTTAAGTAGTTCCCATGCGATGTTGTAATTGGCTGCTGTAGTTTCCACTGCTTCAATCACTTGAGCTGCCTCCTTGGATACCACGCGTTTCAGGTAAATGAGCTTATCGACGTCGGATAAGCTCGGATGCTGGTCAATCATACTACCAAATGCGTCACGGAAAGTCGGCCAAGCTTCCAACGTGCCTTCGAACTTAGGCAACGGAATTTCTGGTAAACGCTCTTTCGATTTGGGGTTTGACACTCCTGGCGAGTGCGTAACGTTCGCCGACGCACACAACGCCGCTTCGCGCCGTTTCAGCACTACAGACAACTCGAAGCGTCGCTGCTCAACCTCTGCATATTGTCTCTCTTCCTCCTCTGTACTGATGGCATTGCTGCTTTCCATGATCGCCGTGTATTTGCTCTCAAAGGATGATGCGATGGATTTTAACTGCTCCGTACACTCTTGAAGATATGATGCATCAGCATCCTGCGTTGATTCCAAAGCCACTTTCAGCGATTCCAAACGGCGTAGTATATGTGCGTGGTAACGCCCGATTATTCCCGCCATCGAGGCTTGCGTTTCGATCGGACTCGACGCCGCTTGCACATCCACAAACGCTGTTAGCTCCGGATTAGACATTCTATTATTAAACAACACAAACTTCTTAAAACGATTGCCAATTTAATCAGTAACTAATGGTATCCGGTTCGAAGGACCAATTTTTATGTTAGTGAAATTGTAGACGAGGAAATAAATTGGCGATCGTTCGGTTTTGCTTCTATTACAATACTACTTTATTCTTAACTTCTATCTTAAATCTAATCCTAACCCGATACGCACTCGGGATCGCTCGTGAGCGGCGTTTATCCTTCCTGCTTGATTCCTTCAGTTCGATGCTCAATCCTCATCCTTAACAGACATAACTCTACCAATTCAACCAATCTCCAATCTCCATGTTATTTATTTTTAAAATTCCATTATGATTTTTTTTGTTACCTATACATCTAGAAGTATGTGGAACTATTCATTCGTTCATTCGTTAGAGTAGACTTTTCCCAATTGGATGGTATTAAACCAATGTAGTACCTCGTTTGGACATTCTTGTCTTGCTAACGACTTCGAAAGAGTAGAATTCGACATTGAATGAGTCGATCACATTAGATTTGGTTTTGATCAGCACGGAGGTCAACAGTGAACTGGTATAATTATCATGAAAAATTGAAAATTCAATTATTCGGAAGCAATAAAACCTTAAATACATTTAGGACTAGGCACGATGTAGCATCAAAACAGACCTCTGACAATGCGTCTATTTAAGATGAAAATAGAAAAAAACGAATATGACAAACGCAATCGAACTATTCAATATCCCCATTATGCATATGCACATACGCACAACCACAACCATACATTGTTAGTATATAAGTAGAAAAATTGTTAATAAATCTCACTTGAATTTTAAACACGCCGAACGTGAAAACAACAATCCACCGGTAGGAAATAATCCTGGTCAATCCAGGAAAAAGCCTAACGTCTGATCACCAGTTGAACTGAAAGGTGCGTGGAAACTTGCGCGAGAGTTTCCGCAGTTATCCGACTTTAGCGCGGTCAACTCCACGGTGGCGGAACTCGCATTCCAGATTTTTTCCCGCAGCAACAGTATACACAGGGCTAAGAATGTCGTTTAAAATACAATTGCAATACAATACGTACGATGTTGGACGAGACACCAACGCTAGTGAAATGATTGTTTTTTTTTTTGCATACCTAACCACGAGTACACGGCAATCACTCAGACAAACTATTTATTAGTGACACGCTTACGATAGGTTCGGTTACTCATCTATGCACATAGGTCTGTTGGCGGGATGAAACTACAACTTAATAATAATTCAACTTTCTACACGCGACAAAACAGGTATGAGTTTTTAAGCTGTAGGAATAAACTAGGTTAAAATCAAAATATTGGGACCCTATCTCATGTGGTTTCGAGGCTAATAAAACATCTACGGACAAATTAAAAATTATAGTCTAATTTGGAAAAAAAAAATTTATAAACATTTGCATGTTTGTGAATTTTGGCAAATTTCATATAAAATTTTGATAAACCGTGTGATACACTCATGAAAAAAGACATGTTTTTTTAAAATTTGACTTGATGCAATTACTGGATAGGCGTTAAGTGGCGTCGTCTTATATGTATCAAATAGTAGTATAGCATACGTGCTATCATTTTATTAAAAATATCATGTTCTACTTTTTTCACATCAACTATTTCTTAAATCTTGTGCATAAGGTACTAGGCGTTCCCATAAGAAATTGGTTTTGATGTGACGTTTTACTTAGTCCAGTAAGATTTCCTGTATGTCAAGATGGCGTCGATTAGCTACGATAATATCTATTCATTAGCCCTAAGATTAAGAATTAAGGTAGCATCCATGAATGTGAGATAACAAAAAGATACGCCAAAACGCTGCGCGCTTTGCCGATACGTTCCAGCCGGAGGTCACAGATGAAAGGGTCATAACGAATGCACTCATAAACGTTCCAGCAGATGCTTTGGCTCCTAGGCCATAGCCATTCATCGAAACCTCATCGATCATTTGGGCAATTAACCGTTTGAAACCTTCGTTCGCTCCGGGTCCTGATGGCATTCCACCATCCGTACTGAAACGGTACGCCACCGCTGTTGCCCCCATATTGGTAACAATTTTTCGGGAGTCTTTGAGGTTGGGTGTTTTCCCTGCCAGTTGGAAAACCTCGTGGCTATACCCGGTGCACAAAAAGTGGGACAAATCCAACGCTAAAAATTATCGCGGCATAACCTCGCTCTGTGCCAACGCAAAAGTCTTCGAGCTGCTTATGTACGAGCCACTTCTCTCTGCTGCATCGAACTACATCAGCGCCGCTCAGCATGGGTTTGTCCCCAAGCACTCAACTTCTACCAATCTCGTCGAGTTTGTCAGCCTCTGCCACAGGACCATCGATGCAGGCTTCCAGGTCGACGCGATTTATACGGATGTCAAGGCAGCCTTCGACAGTGTTCCGCATTCGCTGCTGCTTGCCAAGCTTCAAGTCCTTGGTCTACCGGGTCAAATGCTCAACTGGATGCGGCCCTACCTCACCAACCGTACATATCGTGTGAAGTTGGGGAACCTCACTTCCCATTGCATCAGCGCCTCCTCCGGTGTACCACAAGGGAGTAACCTTGGCCCGCTTCTTTTCGTGGTCTTTCTGAACGACGTCACACGTGTGCTTCCTCCTGACAGTTTCCTGCTTTACGCGGATGATGCGAAATTGTTCCAACCAATACGCTGCCAGGAAGATCAGCAGCGTCTTCAGGACACCCTGTGTGCGTTCCAGTCCTGGTGCTGTGCGAATGGTTTGCAGTTATGCGTCGAGAAGTGCGTTGACGTTTCGTTCGCCAGGAAGCGAAATCCCCTTATTCGCATGTATACTTTAAACGGTACCGACCTTGACCGTAAAAGCTGCGTTAGGGATCTAGGAGTGCTCCCTGATGAGAAGTTGAGCTTCCATGATTAGCTTGCACACGTCGTCACTAAGGTCAATCAGGTAGTCGGGATCCTTAAAAAAGCTTGCGCGCGACATTACCGACTCGGTCGCCGTTAAGATGCTGTATTGCTCCTTAGTTCGGTCGGTGGTGGAATACGCATCCGTGGTGTGGTGGCCCACATCTGCACGCTCTCAGGGGCGCGCCTGGATTCCATCCAGCGTAAATTTACACGGATTGTGCTGCGTCGCTGGAGTATCCAGGTTGACTACACTGGACGCTGCGCGTTACTTGGCCTGGAGCCTGGACGCGCAAAGACTTTTCGTCGCTGGACTACTTAACAAATGCATCGACTCGCCGGCGCTGCTCTCCGCAATTGACATTTACGCCCCGGCGAGATCGCTCCCTGCTAGAACTTTACTTGACGTAGAGGAGCGTCGTACCAGTTTTGGTGCCTTTGATCCGTTCCTCGTTATGTGTCGCGAATTCAACGCCGTTTGTGACCGTTTCGAACCTGACTTGTCGCGTTTTGTGTTCCTAAATTGTATACGTAATGTGCGTCCCATTACTTGTTAAATGTTATACAACGTAAAAATGTTTATCTGACGTTATAAATGTAATCAATGTATTAATTGTAAAAAAACAAAAGCTTCAAGGGGGCCACACACGGTCCGTTGAATTTAGCAAATAAATAGCAAATAACAAATAACAAAAGACTTCTCTATTTCAAGGAGTTTTAAAGCGAACGGGATAAGCAAGCGGCGCCATTTCAAATGTTATGAGCACTGGTTTAAAAATAATTAAATATTAGTGCCAACACTGATTACCAATAACGAGTAGAGCAACCAGCTCAAAAGTTTAGAGATTTGCGCGTGCAGAATAAGCGTCGTCGTGTGATTTTTATTTTGCTTGTTAAGAACGGCCAGACCGTATTAAGACCTATTTTACCACGTAGTTGGATAGACTTAAAAATTAGCTGCTCTACAATCGGAGCTCTTCGAAATACTTGATTTGCAGGTTTGGGGTTGGCGGATAATTAAAATCGGAACACTTTATCAAAATGAAACGATGCTCGCAATAACTTTGTATTTAAAAAAAATAATAATTTTTTATAAAACAATTCAAACGAAACATTTTGAAACTTCAAAGTTAATCCTGCTTATCAATTTACAAGCGGCACACTGTTGGATAACAAGTTTAATCAATTCATTCCAAGTCCTTGTTGATTACATATTTCTTTTTCAATTCAAACTGCAACGTCGCCCAATACCTATCTATTGGGAACTAGCGAAACGGGCAAAAGTTCCCTATAACTACCTCGTACGGTATAAACTGGGCTTTAAAGCAATTGGCCAACGCTTAATTTCAAAATTGTCGCTATGTATAAACAAAAAGCTTCGGTCACACATTGAAAGGAAAAAAATATCAGGCGAATGCTAAAACAAAGTGACCGATGACACGCACCATCAATGGAAGATTTAGAGATTCGTGTTTTCGGATGTCTTTAAGCATGTACACGACAATCTATTTGGATAGAGGTTTCTGTAGTTAATGCAAGTGTCCGCCACTAACACACCTAAGTAACATGAAGAACAGCAACGATCCAGTAATGGACAGGAAATTCAATGATACAACAACAGCAATGTATGCTCTTTATTTCATTTGCGAAGAACTCAATTGTTACTATTACAATGTTTGCATAAAAAAATTAAAAAAATAACCCACCAATTTTTTAATTAGTTCTATTGAAAAGAAGCCAATTTTCGTTCCAAATTATCTACCAGCAATTGCACAAAAAAATAAAATGTGTCCGTGGTAATACACATCGACAACATAATTCGGTAAACAGGGAAAATAGGAAAACAAAAGTTTATTTTAATATTGACATAAGAAACTAACGACTAGTAACACGATCATCCTGTACATAAATGTATAATGTTCTTCTTCTGGTGGGTCTAAGACCATGCTAGCTCATGCCTGCTATAACTAGTTTACTGAACTTATTTTAGCCAACTAGCCGAATTGTTAGTACTTGCCATGGTGTAAGGATCCAGAAGGGTTTTGATATAATAAAAATATACAGCCAATATTCATGCAGCAACAAAAGTAGAAATTGACATCAAACAACCGGTATTTGTTCAACGATAGAGCTGTAAACTGCATGCCACATCTCATTTTTCAATACTTCATAAGTCAAAGTATACCCACATGAGTTGAATAAGAAACGCAAAATATATTCCACGTCATGCTTTAAAAGCATTTGTTGCATAATATCCATCACTGCATCCACTTTTTCGGAATAGGAAAGATTGCAATATTCTGCTTCAAATAACATTTGTGCTGCGATATAATGCTCATTAGTAATTGCAATATCAAACACGCTTTCACCGGTTTTGCTCAACGTTTTAAACCCATCCATATGCCCCAGATGTCGAAGAAACACTAAAGCGTTTGGCACACGCGAACTAAAATGGTCTGCACCGGACACGAGGTAGTGAAACCCATTCCAATGATTTAGATCATTGATCTGCTTTGGCTCAAAGCCTTTAGCGATCAAGCAAGGTAGCATGTAGAAGCAACCATTTTGCGCGATCATATGAAACAAATTTCGCCCTTCTTGATCAACACTGTGCAGATCGACCGTCTTATTGAGAAGATACTCGAATGCTGGCATACATTTTTTGTGACAGAATGGTTGCGATGTCGGGAATAAACGCATAATCGTAACGATTAATTGATTTGTAACAACCATTTTCGTCTTCTGAAGTATGTAACTAGCCATCCGTACACTTCCGACATGGATTGCTCTTCCTAAAAATTTTACGAATATTTCATCGACATTATTGCCGTCGAGCAATGAATATTCTGGCAGTGCATGGTTTACATCCTTATTGCTTAGTACACAACATTCGTCAAAAAATGAAACTTGGATTTCGATCGTATCGTTTTCAATTTGCACTTCCGATTCATCGATAATATCCTTTTCATCAACGGCTTCAAACATGTGTCGAGCACATAACTGTTGAAAGATAATTTTAAACAGTTCCGCTTGATTTCGTTCTATTGCACGTTTAGCACATGCAATTAAACCTTGACTGTCGTTAATCCAAGGCAGGGAAAACTTACAACGATCAACAAGATAAATTATAATATCGTGAGCTTTTCTCTCAAATGCCAACTGGAACAACCGATCAACCAACCCATCCAATACCTGTTCCGGTTGTCCAGACTGTGCAATAAACTGATGAAGCACTTCAAAAAGGTTCCAAGCTGCGCAAAATTCTAACACCGATAACGATTCAAATTTTGGACGGGGTGAGTAAATATCTAGCTTCCGCTCATAAATCAAATATTTTACCAAACGTGTGCGGATTGCATTTGCGGTGTCAGTCTGTTTCGCATATTCTTTTAAGTAGTAAGCATAATTAGTTCCTTGAAAGAGTAAATCATCTACATCATTGGAATACAGCTGCTGGAACAAGATTTCTACATTTAATCGTACGCCACATTTCAGTAAATATTGTATTGCCCAACCATTACTTTGAATAAATGCATAATCTAAAGCATTCCATTGGAAAAGGGAATCAGTTTCATTAGCAAGATCAGCAATCACATCTTCTGAGAACACCTCATTGTAAACTTCACATAAATCTACCAAATGTAACGACAGGCGACCAACTTTATCTTTCACAGCAATAGCAGAACGATTTTCGTGCAATATTTTTCTAACCTGTCCGAGGGATTTGTTCATTACTGCCCAGTGTAAATCACAACCTTCACTTTCCTTCAGTATCATACGGTCAAAAAAGGCACGCGTTTTCTTTAAAGAGGGCGACCAAATTACTTGAGATCGGAAAATTGGCTCAGTTTGAAATCGTTTTATATTTTCGCTTAACCAACAAGCGGCAAAATATTCGGCAAAGATCCGATGCACGAATTGAGGCACACCGTCGCTTATTCCTTCGATAATTCCCGTTTTTTCTTCACCCTTAATCACATCCTCGATCATCTCTGTGACGCTTTCCTGTTCCACAGGGGACAGCAATTTTTTCCTATCGTTTTTGTCGAAAATAGCACACATGGCCAACAGAACGTGTCGATTTTTAATCTGTTTGTTTGACCGTTCTATACGTTTCTTTGCAACGGGGGTCTTTACGGCGGCATCTGTCGTGCCGGATTTATCTGTGTTTAAAATGTGCAATTTACGATCAATGAAACGTTCCACCAGCTGCATAGAGTCAAGTTTTTCGTCATTCGTCAACATATGTTTGGACATCGTGTATAACTTAAAATTGATATGTTTCATTAGTACGGGTAAGAGAGTATCTTGTGCTAAGCACAACAGTAGCGGAACAGTTGTTAAATCACTCAGAATATTGGTAATAACAATAAATAGCACAGTCAGCACGTACATGCACTGTTCCTTTTCACATTGTTTATAATCATCAACATTCTTCTGAAAATATTTGTGGAGCGATAATATTACATCGTCACGGGAAAATGGTTTCAAACGATTAACGTTACAGTTTTTGAAGCTGTTCCTAAAATCTTCCTTAAACTCATACGGTCGACTTGACAGATAAATGTTACGTATTCCCTCAAACTTTGCAAACCATGCGAAACATTGCATGACCACATGCTTGTAACCGATCTCATCAAATCCGTCCATAATTAATACGAGTTGATGTTCGTTAAACTTGGTCCGAAATAAACGCAACTCGATCAGTTGTTTCATTGGTAGCTCTTTCGCCGTTTTTTCATCCAATACTATTTGGCCATTTACAACTGTCAGCAATTGCGCACACTGATCGGCCTCATCTCGATGCACATCGGTTTCCTCATCTGTTTGTCTATTCACACTTGGCACGAAAAGAGCCAAATGAACAAGCAGATACAAAAATCTTACGATTCCTGTATCGCTCATATTTTGTAAGTCACCATTTTCCAGTCGTTCGAAGTCGGTTGAATATTCCACTCCGTTAAATTTCACCACATATAAGGCACCATCCTGTTGAGACAAGCGCCAGGCTAGCCAGGTGAAGTAGGATGTTTTCCCATGGCCTGCATCGTTCAGGAAAACCAACACCTTCTCACGATCCCCAACTTGGAAACCAGGTGGGACGGGATCTTCCTCGTTCATGTCGAAAACACGCTGCACATCCGGCAATGTGCTATTAGTATTATCAATAAATTTGACCATTTTTCTAAAAGATACATCTTCGTGTTTAGAATATGGTAAGTCATTTCGATTGTGATGCATATATTGTGTCACGCTCTTATCACGCTCGTTATCGTCATCGGGCTCATAATGGCGATGAATGTAAC
This sequence comes from Anopheles funestus, assembly GCF_943734845.2. NCBI lineage: Eukaryota > Metazoa > Arthropoda > Insecta > Diptera > Culicidae > Anopheles > Anopheles funestus. The sequence goes on from NC_064599.1 coordinate 52,025,311, forward strand.
AGTGTTTAATCTTTTCATAGCTGCAGTTGTTTCGATTGTCGTTCATCTCACTTGATTGATCAAAACTTTCTAACAAAGCTAACACAAAGCACAAGTCGTCCGATTCGTCGACAATTCTGTTGAGTGACACAACAGTTCCAAATATCTTTTTTTGTACATTGTTTTTAAACAATTGACGAGAAGCCTCGGGCATAAGATGATTCACATAAAATCTCTCACAACGGTTGTCCTCATTCTGCTTTTCTAACATTTTCTCTATAACAATGAACTTTTGATTATATTGCTTCGACAATTTCTCAATCGCATCGATTGAACCATGGTTTGGTTTTCCTACAAACGTTATCACTTTGACGGTAGGATGATTTACATCTCTATTGTACGACAACAAATCTTGTAGAATTTCCATCAAGTTTTCTTTTTCTTCTAACTTTGATCTATCAACAAATAAAGTTTTCCATTCAAATAACGATAAGGTTTGAGCTACAATTAGAGAGGATACTTTCAAATCAATCCGGCTCTTAAACTCATAAACCCCACCAGTAGCCACATCCTTAAGAAACACAGCGAAAGCTGAACCGTTTAATCGCTCTGGTGCTATTTCAATATAAGGATATTTAAGGCGTAACCCCTCGAGGTAGTCGTTTGAGTCTCTTTCGAATTTAGTAAAATTTATGTTGGCAGCTTTTGTTATAAACATTTCTTTGATATAGCTGAGCTTGATTGGTTTAGGTGTCTCACTCGACATTGCATTACACAGTAATTCATGCAGGCTGTCCATTACGACTGGAGAATTACACCATTTAGGCAGCAAGTCAGTAACCTTTCCACGCAGTTCATCTTCTTTGAGCGAATTACAAACAAGTACGAATGATTTATAGAACTTCTGTAGATTTCTATCTAAGCTTTCTCCTTCTGTGGTCGCAGATGTAAACGATTTCATATCTATCTTCAGAACTATTTCCTTCATGTCATGTGATTTATCATTTTTTATACATTTTGTATATGCTTTTTTAAACCCTTCTCTAAACATTCCAAGATCAGAAGAAGATGGATCAGCATTTAAAAAATCTTCATTAAATCTAAAAATACCACTAGCCACAGTAGATTTCTCAGGCACTGATGATTGCACACAATCGTTGATCATGGTGGCAAAAGCACGGTACAGTGAATCCTCAAAAGCAATTACAGTTCCTTTAGACACTTGTTCTGCTAGCTTTAATGCACAGGAGTTTATAAGTTTTTCCTTTAATTCCTTGTCAACCATATTGCGATTAATCTGATAGCAGGTTGCCTCAATATCATTAGAAAACTGTAACCAATCATCCACACGATCTCGTTTAACCATTAATGATTTTTCTAAGTTTTTATCCAACCATGCATTGGTACACAAAACATACGTATGGGTGTTAGTTTTAAGTTTTCGGTCCACTTGCAGAAAAGAGAGGAAGTATCTTGTAATTGAAAACGGATTTTTGTCGCTATTCCTAGAAGGAAGTAGCATTTCCTTCGTAAGTTTGGATTTTTCACTCCTTGGCAGGCGTTTGTGTTTCGCCTGTACACTGACAGTACCTGTTGATAATCGTGGCGACTCATAGCGAAACATTATGTCATCGAAATCTCCTCCAGCAGGATCCTCCATTGTTACCTCAAAGTTAAAATCACGGTCCTGCTGATACATTCTGAACGCTCGTAGCATGATCACCAACCCCAATTCACGTTGATACGAATCACCATGTCGTGAATGCCTTGCTTTGTCGGAACTAACATGCTCCGGTAATGGTTCGGCACTATGTGTACGTGTATCAGGGTCGAACTGTATTGGTGTTGATCGATATGTTTGCTTGCGACTGCCGAAACGATTGGCTTTTCCGCTCATTTTTCATCTGAAATAATAAAATTGTTTTAAAATAATGATCGAAATCGAATTACTACATACGGGGCATTGTGTACATACAGATGATTTACATTTAATAACAAGGCAATTTTTGCAACAGTTATGCTATTAGTAATATCGTAAATTACGATGACTCACTTGAACTTTGAACGATTAGTTTTGTTGCGTAGAAACCGCAATTCCGTTCCTTTTCAGCAGTACTACACTTTGGATTGTAGATTCGGAGATCTGCCGGAATTTCAAAAACTATTAATAGATTGTTGATTTCTGATTTAAAAGAATTAAACGAAAAAGATCCATTTTTACCAAAATTTTCAGTTTGTTTACAAATGTAAAGTGACAGCTGCTGACAGATCGCCCAGTGAAAATAGTCAAGCAAGTAAAAGGAAAAAGCAGATAATGGTTCACACGCGGACATTGGAAGTGGTAAATTTAAACATAAACTTATTTGTGTGCGTTTTTTTTATTTTAAAACAAGCTCTATTTTGATAAGCAAATTCATTCAAATTACATTCAAGAAATGTTCTATGTATAGACGAGTAGAAATCTGCATAAACTGTGTGCAATACTCCGAAACGGTTCAGAATTCGATTCTTCGATCTTCGATTCGAAGTATTGAAACTTGCTATTTACACGGATTGTCTATGAATGTGTGCGTGTGCCGCCATCGAAAGAAACGGCGTTGACGAATTTTAAGAAAACAAAGTTGGTCATCTCTTGTTACAGCGTGAAAATCCACGGTAAAATGGGAATGTTTTACATTTTTTAAATATACTCACTATACGTACAAAGTTGAGAAAATATAAAAGTGGTAAAAATGTGTTATTATTGTTTGTGTATATATTTTTTTCATGCTCTTTAGCTTTCTTAAGGTAAGTACGCTTAGCGCTTGTTGTTTTGTGAACCGCATTTTAAATTCAGTTTCTATGTTTCAGGGCAGAATGTTGAGAGCAGAAGCATGTTATTTGCATCAAACATCTGAGCGGCCAGAAACCGACGAAACCGGTGTAAGCAGAAAAGGAAAAGCCAAACCGAGCACTCATGCTGATATTGTCCAGGTCGATGGGTATCACCGGCATTAGGGACGATCTTCGATCAAACATCTGGCGTAAAGATCGTCTCTATAAAATTTTGCGGAGAACACACCGTACCTGGCCGCAGAATACACAGCACTGCCGGTCGGTGGAGTACATGTGAACAAATACGACCAATCGGGACGTTGATGTTATTTTTTATAGAGGCTTTGAATCTTGGTTTATAAAAATCTCAAGGTGCAACATTTTAAAGTTCGATCGACTTATATATCTGATGCGGCGTTCGGTTGATGTTAACATTAGTCGGTTGATAAGCAACTTACGTAGTTGTTTGATTCAGTAAGATATTTGCTTGTAACTTTGAACTGAATTAGCTATAGCTTTTTGGTAGCTCAAGTGCCACAATGTCGGGTAAAAGAATGCGTGAAACAGAACAAATGTACCAAATAGTGAAAGCTAATATAGGAGTAGAATTGTTTGTGGAAAGTTCTACTTTTAGACCAAACAATGTTCAAGCAGCAGCAACGGATGTAGGTGAGTACAACATGAAAAATACGGAAACATATTTCAATGCAATATTAATACACATCTGTCGCATTTCAGATCCTACACAAATTGGCAACTATTTTTGTTTGCTTGATGAAAATAGGATGGAAGAAGGACATCTTAATGATGATCGGCTGAATATCGATGATTCCGACAACATCGAGAGCGATGATAACAATTACGATGACGATAATGAAGTAGATACATCATACAGCATACAGGAGCTCCCGAATGAAAATGAGCCATTTGACGAGGTTATCCGAAATTGGGCATTACGTACATACCAATCGCACCAAGCGTTGAACAGCTTATTAGCAATTTTACGTTCTAGAACAAGCGATAAGCTTCCCAAGGATTCGCGTACATTGCTGAGAACAAGGCAAAGTGAAAAAGAGATAGTAGCAATACCAGGAGGAGAATTGTGGTATCCGGGAGTACGATCGGTTTTGCACCAACATTTTGGGTAAGATGGATGCTTTTCTAAATTAACCTGCTCAATGTTAACAATGTTTTTCTGTAATTATTCCAGCAATGCACAACCAAGAGTGAGTTCGTTCTCATTGAACTTCTTCGTCGATGGACTTCCTCTGAACAAGAACACACGAAAACAATTTTGGCCAATATTGATGAGTATTCAAGAAATGCCTGAAGTTTCAGTATTTATGGTTGGAAATTTTTATGGAGCATCCAAGCCAAAGAGTACAGAGGTATTTCTTCGGCCACTTGTAAACGAGCTGAACGAGTTGATGCAGCATGGTATTGCGATAGCCAATAAGCTTATCACAGTACGTGTTAGAGCTTTCATCGCAGACTCTCCTGCACGGGCATTCATAAAAGGTAAGCTGGAAAAAACATGCTCAGTATCATAACTATATACATATTAATCTTTTACTTTTTAGGTGTAGCATTTCATAATAACCCACATGGATGCCAAAAATGTACTGTGGTAGGACAACATCATAACGGTACTGATGTTGTGTATTTTCCGAGGGTCGATGCACCTGCAAGAACGGATGCGGATTTCCGGGCATTAAAATATGAAGACCATCATAGGGAAAATACACCTCTTGTAGATCTGCCGTACTTTGACATCATTAAAGATGTCATTTCATCGGATTGCCGGCATCAGATAGACTACGGAGTAACCCGAACTTTTGTCAACGGTTTAAAAGCGGGCAAACTAGGAAGACATCGCAAATGGTCTGTAGACACAGTAAATAGAGTTAACGGTTTACTTAAAAATGTTGAAATTCCTGCGGAATTTCACCGCAAGTTTCGAGACATTGATGACACTGACTTGTGGCATGCAAGTGAATTTAATATGTTTTTGCATTATGCAAGCTTCGTAGTTTTGAAATTTATACTAACAGAATTGGAGTATAAGCATTTTATGCTGTATTACTGTTCGATTAAGCTGTTCTCAAGCAATGTTTATCGAGAATATTGGCCTGAAGCAGATCGAATGCTAAAACAGTTTATAGTTGAGTACGGCACACTGTATGGTGTTGAACATTTAAACAGTAATATGCATAGTTTAGTGCATATCTATGATGATGTTTGTAGATTTGGACCTCTTGAATCGTTTTCTTCATATCGTTTTGAAGGTAAATTACAGCACGTCAAAAACTCGCTTCGAAACGGTCATAAGGTTTTGGTGCAAGCTGCCAACAGAATACCAGTGCAAACCAAAAGATCACCTTATTGTAAACATTTCGCATTCCCCTACTTAGAATCCACTCATAGTGGAGTAACTTTGCACGTTGATTCTAATATTAGTCTCTTTTCAGGGACGGAAGATAATTGGTTTTTAACTAAAGATTTTTACATTGTCCAATATAGTGGAGCACAAAAAGATGGATTGACCATAAACATTCATGGAAAAACATTTAACAAAATAACAGAATCTCACACCTTTTATTATTCGCACATGATGAAAGATATATATGAGGCAGACATATGCGATCTTTCTCAAGAAGTGATGATATTTCTGACCACAGATATTAAGTGTAAATTAGTAGCTATTAAAACTAACAACACTAGTTATGTTTTTGTACCGTTTATACATACATTAACTGAATAACTCTTCGTGAGGTAGTCAAGTAATGATACTAAATGGTAAATTATAACCTAACAACTTACTGTCGCTGATGGAAATTATATCCGTTCACAGCCCACATTCTACTCTTCAAACCATGTATCTAGCTTAGGAGGAACGGACTTAGATAGGGATTAGAAGAGTAACAGCAAGAGAACGGTTTCCTCCATTCGTATTACAACCGTATAGAGAGGAAAAATCAGGAGATTTAGCTCTCGCATCTCGAGATGGAACTTAAGCTTCTTTTTGTGTCTCGTTTGCTAATGCAAGCACACACAAAGAACAGCAACGATAAATTACAGTAAGTTATATGAATAAACTAAAAATATATATAATTGTAGGATATAGGAGGATAAGGAATTACATGAAATATAACTGCGATCAATTTAGGTAATTAAAGTAAGGGATGAAAGCCACAAAATATTGTTAAAGGTAAGAAGGCTAAATTCCTGAGGTTCAAACTTGGCTGATGCTGTTTTTAATAAGTAACAAACCGAACTGTAAAAAACCAATTTGAATAAGACAATTAAATCCCCAGAAAACTAGTTGGTATTAATGTTTTATAAAAAAAATACTCTGCTGCGACCAGTTTTCGTTGAAAAATATCAATCCTATTTGAACATCAAGTAATCCCAGATAACCTTCATTCATTTCGTTTCATGATCGTTTGAAACTTTTAACATTCGTTCATTTGCCAATGCAATACATCGAAGGCGTCTTCTTTGATTCGTTTTAATATACTCCATTCTTATTTATCACCTCGATGCGGTGCGCTACAGTGTGTTTTATTTTTGATTTTGTGTAATGTTTAAGGGTAGTTTTTGTACTTTAAATGTAAATTTTACAAAGAAAAGTACTCATAGTGCATGAAAGAAGTGAAGTACTATTAAACTGTTACTGTGGGTGAATCACGCATCTTCATCGGAGTCATATATATTCCTCCGTATCTCAGCAAGGATCGTTCAACATTAAGATCATTATCCGATTGTGTTAGTGATATTATGGACCGCATGGCCCGTGGCGACAGTCTCTTTCTCTTCGGAGATTTCAACCAGCCACTCATCGCAAGGAAGAGACCTGATAGCCCAATGCCCACCCAGATGACATCATATGCTCCTGTTTCATATCCGCCGTCTGCAACTGATCTGATAGACCTCATAAACTTGCATGCTCTTCACCAATTGAATGGCATCCTAAATGCCAATGATCGCATACTTGATCTTATTCTTTCGCATTTCCCAATTACGGTCTCATGTGAAGTAGATGCCTCAGTTATCCCTCTATTGAATGTTGACTCACATCATCCTCCGTTAGATATTTCTATCGTTTTACCACGCAATCAGGCTCTCCACTACGGACACAGTCACTCACTCTCATCTCGTCCTCGTCATCTCAATTATAGAAAAACGAATAATGTTAGGCTCGATAGCATTCTCACCCACACTGACTGGTCCATCCTACGTAGGATGTACATAATGTACATAATAGCTCATCCGTCGAGACTGCAACCTAGAGAGAGAGAGAGAGCTCTCTCTTCACCTCCATAGTCTCCTCTGCTCTAGACTCCTGCACCCCTACTTTCCGTCCTTCCTCTCATCCTCCTTGGTCGGATTACAGGCTGCGTGTGCTAAAGAGAGACAAGAATCGCCTTTTTCGCCTATATCGCCGTTATAGGTCAGATTATGTATTATAAACGCGCTTACAAATACGCATTTTTTGCCTACCGAATTTATAACAGAGCACGCTATCGTAGGTACGTTGGTAGACTTCAAGTTCAGTTTCACTCCAACCCCCGCTCCTTCTGGCATTTCGTCAATGAACGCCGTGGAAGCAGCTCCTTGCCTTCTTACATGACCCTGAATTCATCGTCCGCTGATACTACTCCACAGATTTGTTCACTATTCGCTCGCCATTTCTCGAGCATTTTCGCCGACACTATTACTGATTCCGATTGTTTCATCCCTGAACTGGCCAATATGCCTAAACATACTTTAAATATTGACTCTATCAGCGTTAGTGTTCCGCAAGTCGTTAGTGCCCTGACAAAACTCAAACCCTACTTCTCCCCTGGCCCTGATGGGATACCGGCCTCTATATTAAAAAACTGCAGTTCAGCCTTAGCTGCTCCTTTAACCTACTTGTTCAACCTTTCGCTATCCTCCGGTGTCTTTCCAGACACCTGGAAAACTGCATGGCTATGTCCGGTCTTCAAAAAGGGCAATCGCTCATGTGTTAGCAATTACAGGGGCATTGCAAAACTGTGTGCGAGCTCGAAAGTATTTGAATCTGTAGTTTTTGAATACATGTCCTTTTCAAGCAAATCGTGGATTAGTGCCAACCAACATGGCTTTATGCCAGGACGATCAACTACCACTAATTTACGGCAGTTTGTGTCATCTACGATAGACCGTATGGATCAGGGACTCCAGGTCGACGCAGTGTACACGGATTTTTCTCCGGCATTTGACCGAGTACAGCACTACCTACTATTGGCTAAACTTGAAAAACTGGGGTTTTCAATGAAGTGGATGCAATGGCTCAAAACTTATCTAGTAGGTCGCCGTTACATTGTCAAGATTTGCGATTCTACGTCATCGGCTATTGCGAGCACGTCGGGAGTCCCCAAGTCCTTAGTCCTTTCCTCTTCCTTTTGTTTGTCAATGATGTCACGTGTATTCTTCCTCCTTCTGGACATCTACTCTATGCGGATGATATTAAAATCTACGCATCGATAAATGACCAGAAGGACTGTTCGTCCCTTCAATCGTACATAGATGTATTCTCCTACTGGTGTTCCGTCAACTTCCTAGAGTTATGTCCCAGTAAATGTTCTATTATTTCCTTCTCTCGTGCTCGTCATCCTATTATTTATAACTATCACCTAAATTCAACTCCGCTATGTCGTGTCCACGAAATCCTCGATTTGGGAGTGACCCTCGACCATAAATTAACTTTTACCGCTCATCTCGATGCCATTGTATCGAAAGCCTTCAAAGTGCTGGGCCTTATCCGTAGGCTTACAATCGACATAAAAGATCCGGCATGCCTTAAGGCACTTTTTTGTTGCCTAGTCCGTGGTCCTTTGGAATACGCTTGCGTTGTCTGGAGTCCTGCGTCTGTTGTTTGGACTACAAAAATCGAACGGGCGCAAAAGTATTTCACGAGGATGGTTTTTCGCCGCCTCCTGGATACCAACCAAACGCAGATGCCTCCATACGAAACACGATGCCAAATTCTTGGCCTGAAATCGTTGGAGACTCGACGGGATCATGCCCAGGCATTTCTCATAGGCGGGCTGCTTCTAGGCGCCACTGATGTGCCATACCTTCTTTCTCGCATCCCTCTCTATGTCCCTTCCCGCGCTCTTCGCTCACGTCCATTCCTCTCGGACTCTTCCAGACTTACTACGTATGGCTCAAATGATCTGTTTCTTGTCTCTCTTCGGCACTTCAACATCGTGTACCATCTGTTCAATTTCAACTCCTCCTTGGCCTCCTTCCGTTCCCGCACATCACAACCTTCCTATCCTCCGTCTTCTCCACTTCCCCATTATAGTTAGCTATAATTATGCTTTTAGTTTTAGTTTAAGTTTAGTTTTTAAGTCAATTTTTTGTTAAACCTATAGGGCGGACAATTCAAATAAACAAATAACAAATAACAAACAACACTACCAGGCGATGGATTTTTCATTCAGAAAAGAAGCGTCATTTTGTGCAGATATGAGGATCAATGTTCCGGATAGTGAACAGTGTCAAGGAACCAAGTCGGCGTCGTCTTCAAAGCAATTGTGTGTGTATTTACCCGTGTGTGTGCGTTTACTTCGAAGTTACATTATTTTTATAAACATTGAACGAATGAAATAAAGAAATGAAAATGAATTTCAAAAGCTTTAGTTCTGAAATATTTCATGAAAAATTTCAAAATGACGAACGAAAAGCTTTTCTACCACAAACGAAATATTTCATTATTATGGTGCATTTGATATAATTATGGCTCGTTTTATGTCATCCACGAAGTCTTAATATTACTGCTGTAAGTGATGCTTTAAGACCGATATCAGATCGTCTTATATAGGTCTTCGAACGGTCGGATATCGGTTTTTGGTTATCTGGGAACACAATTGCCCGACTAGCAAAGTGACTGCTTTTTACAGGGGTGGCGTATGTAATGGCATGGAAAACGGAGGGAAAAACCGGCAAATTGTATGTGAAAGGCTGACAGCCATTTCTGTATAAAAGAAATACAAATCTGTTGTAATAATATTTGCAAGCCCAACATGGCACCCAAGGGACATAGAGATGCGCAAATCTAATTGAGCTCTCCATAATGTGGTGTTAACGCTAGACTAAGAACGCAGAATAAACAATAAAGGTCAGGATGAAATGGAAACAATTCTAGTCAAAAGGAAACCAGAATTTTTAAAATCCTCTGCTAAAAAATATTAGTTTGGCAACAAAAAAACACATCTTTCTTGAAAGTTTCATGCAAATACGAAGAGCAGATCAAAAGATATACGCTTTGTAATCCGAAAAAACGAAAACTCTCATACAAAACGTATGGCCTACCCGGGTAGGCGGTTGTAGATATAAGGAGTATCAATCGAAAAAAAATATTTAAAAAATGTTTAAAATAATTTTAAAAAATTTCTTTTTGTTCATAATGGTGAAAAACATTTTTTTATGCATTTTAAAAATTTCAAGTCTGTGTGACTTTCCCATAAAACAGATATTAAGAAATAAAAATACAAAACTTACCCAGGCAGGCGGTCATTGATAATAGGGTTAATGCGTTGTGTTAGTTTTTTCCCTTCACTCTGCTCCACTTCACTCCACTTTGAATTGAAGTGAGGAAACAATACTTTCGGTACATGTTGTGGAAACTTCTTCGTTTTTTTATACGACGATGAATACAGTTGTGTAGTGTCTTGAGAATGCACGTCTTATTAGCCCGGTGATCCACAAGCAACTGAACTCTTTATTGTTCTATCGTTTATCAGTTCTCTACAAACATACCAAGGTTTCTATAACTAAGGGGGATTCGTTTGCATCTTATTGTTGGCAGTACAAAACTGGAAAATTGCGGCCCGTTATCCGCAGTAATAGACAACGGTAGGCCAAATTGAGCAAAAATTGAGTTTAGTCGGTTTATAGTCTCACTAGAATCTATCTTCTTCATTATTTCTACCTCTATATACCGACTGAAGTAATCAACCACTACTAATAGTGAGTGACCTGTTGCTAATTGTCCAAAGAAATCAATGGCTAGGTGTTGCCAAGGTGTTCTGTTGTCAGTGTATGTAGCAATACCGCACTGATACGGGTATGGATCCGAAGCCTCTAGAAGGATAATATAGGCACTCCATACCCTACTCCGATTCAATACGTCCCCGTCGTACAGAATGGTTACATATCTCTCCAAATATCTGAGCTTGGGTATACGGGGAAACCCAACCTCTTGGGAAGATGGGGTATATGGCTAAATTGAGCGGAGACAGGGACAGCCAGCGTCCGTTCTCCATGTTAGGGGCGGCTGGATGTCCCTTCTGTCCTGGCACCCTACGGGACTTTAAACAGCTAGGTTGCGTAGGCCCTCCGACGAGACAGGGGATTGGGGGAGAGGCCTTGCAAGCCACCTCCAATATAATTGCAACGAAAAGTAACCAAGACATTTCGAATCGGAATAACGGATACCAACCCACGCAACTGAACAAGGACTACGATTGGAAACTCGAAATTTGGCGGTGCAGATATCCTGACGGTGGTCAAAGCCGGAAGGATACGATGGCTGGGGCACGTGATGAGGATGCCGGACTCATGCCCCATCAGGAAGGTGCTCGTCAGCGATCCGGTCGGCACGAGGCGGAGAGGAGCACAGCGAGCTCGTTGGCTGGATCAGGTAGAGTCAAACCTGTCGGAGATCGGATGCAGCCGTTGATGGAGGACTGTAGCCCTGGACCGAGTTTCCTGGAAACGGATTGGCGACCAGGCCATGTCTACACGACGTGCTCGACCGTGAACAGGCCAGACAAGAAGAAGAAGAATTGTTTCCAAGGTGCCGATGGTAGTTCTCTGCGTTTCATTGGTTCTGGAGCAGATGGTGCGGAGACTAACACACATCCACGACAATTCCCAACAAAACTTTCCGCCTGCATGTCTAATTTTGGCCACCATACTTTGGCTCGCAGCCGTTGTTTCATGATGACCCTCATGAGCCAGCTGTAAAATCCGCGCTCGTAACGAAGACGGTATAACAATTATGTTTCCTCCCAACAGTATTTTCCTCGAAAAGTACAATTCTGTAGCAAATACTCTGAATATACATATGTAGATGTAGAATCATCTTCTGTCCATTCTAGTGATGGGTTTTCGGAATCGCACCCACGGCTCCGAACCGCCTCCGAGCATAGCAACTCCAGCTCCGATTCCAACTAGGTTAAAACCACGATTCCACCTGGAGCCGTCCGGAGCCGCCCGGAGCCGTTGGAGTCGTCGGAGCTGCTAGTTAACAACGATATAACCTAGATTAATGCTTTATCAGCAAATTTTATATATTCTGATAAAAATAACGCTTTGAAATGAAACATTTGCTTACTTACTTACTTCATAAGTATAACATAATATATTAATATATTCATAATATTTCAAATAGATTTTAAGTATCATCAGGCGAGTAAATATAGGGGAGTAAAAAATGCATTATACGAAATATCGAATTTCGTATAAGGCATTTATTAAAATAAATATTTTAAGTACTTAGGCATGGAAAACGTTTTCGCAAAGGATTTATTTATGTTCTTTATTTTTTAATTATTTTAGTATATTTGATTATTTCCTTTCAAAAAAAAGGTTTTTTCTATTATGAAGTAATTAAATAAGCAAATGTTTCATTTCAACTCGTTATTTTTATCAGATTATATAAAATTTGTTGATTGAGCAATAATCTAGGTTATATTATTGTAAACTAGCGGCTCCGACGGCTCCGGCGGCTCCGACGGCTCCGACGGCTCCGGACGGCTCTGGATTCGGAGTATTGCACCTACCTTCCTTTTGATAGTCTTTCTCATGAGCTTTTGTTAGCTAAACTATCCAAACTGGGCTTTGGTAAGGCAATAACTGTCTGGCTATCTTCTTACCATTACTGGCCGTAACGAGACAGTCATCCCTGCGTACAGGAATTCAAAAATGTCAAATCTTCGTGTAATTGCTTCAATATTCTGGTGATAAAATGCGGTTCATTTTGCGTTCTTGAATACTTTCACTTGGCCGACACACTCTGGAAATCGTACCATTTGTACCATTTGTTGAGCCAGGCTGCTACGAAATATTTAGCATCGTCCTACCGTAAACCATTGTTTTGAGCATTTGACCGTATCGATTCACATTTCGATAAGTCGAAGTAGGTTTAGATTTGTACAACAATCAAAAAACGAAACCAATCCTAGTGAACGTGCAGGGTTGGTTGATTAAGCTTTCATATAGGGCAAATTAAAGTTTTACTACAATGGCTTAGAAAAACAGCTATACCAACACTGCAGTAACGCTGCGTTACTGCACGAGTAGAATTTATATAGCGACTAGATTAAACTCGGGGCCCGGTAGATTACAGGGCTACGCACGGAAACTCCAGGATGCATTGAAATACCAGGGTGCATGCCAACTCGGGTACCTTTAGAATGAAGAGCGCCATGCAAAAGGTTTCATTGTGAGGAAGTGCAATAGACATGAAAAGTTGGGACCCAAGCCATGGAATTTAACGATGATAACGATATCCTTTTTTCTATCATGTGGAAAACTGTGGAAATGAAGAAATAAAGCAACCAATTAGATGTGTGTGTGTGGGTGTGTGTGTGTGTTTTTTTTTGTTGACGGGGAGGGGAATCTTCGAAAGACACATGGGCTCCCAACTTAACTTCCATGTAGTGTGGGATTCATCAATAGATGCCTACACAGAAATGTAGAGACACACCGCAGGAACAGGGGACACGGGATTGCAGGATTCCAGGAACACGCGTACCACCAACGAACGAACACTAAACGCACCTGAAAGAAAACTAAACCTGACCACACACAACTTATCTGCTCAACGCACAAACAAAAAATGAAACGCACTTAAACGAACTAATAAATAGAATAAATCTGTACCCTACCTAACTAATATCACTGAGATTTACACAAAAAGGAACGCACTTATAAAGGAACTAATGTAATGATCTAAAGGATCTTCGCACTAACACACACACTAAACACAGCGAAAGAAAAACTAACTAACCTGTAGCTAATGTTAGAACGCAAACGCAAGACGCCCTCAGCTAATATTACGAAAAAAAGGAAACAAAACGCACTCTATCGGAACCTAGGTGCCTAGAATGGTGCACCAGGTGCACTAACAACGCACTGTCGCACTTAGCTAAACTTTTTAACAAAACGCACGTTAAACGACGCAAAAGGTAAACTACCAACACACGACTAAGCTTAAGACTAAACGCACTAAAAACTAGAGGTGTGCTTAAAGAATCAGAATCGTACGGTTCGTTCAGTTCATTGCAAAGAACGAACGACCTACGTTCATTTGATCAAGGTACAACAGTTCTTCAGTTCACAGTAGGTCGTTCAACGAATGAGCGACCTACCCGTCGAATTTAAGAACGTCCAGTACTAGTAGGTCGTTCTTCTCGCCAGTTCTTCAGTTCAAAGTAGGTCGTTCAATGAATGAGCGACCTACCCGTCGAATTTAAGAACGTCCAGTACTAGTAGGTCGTTCTTCTCGCCAGTTCTTCAGTTCACAGTAGGTCATTCCACGAATGAACGACCTACCCGTCGTTTTTAATAACGTCCAGTACTAGTAGGTCGTTCTTCTCGCCGTCACACTTTCAGAACGAGATGCATAGATACGCAGAACGTTCTTTCTACCGCAACAAAAAATGAACTGCACTATCACAAGAAACTCTAGAAAGACAGAAATACATTGCTAATGAGAAGCTTGTATGCTCTTTCTTTCTTACATTCGCATTGTCCTAGATATCCCAATTTGTGAAACAAGGACAGGTACATGACACTACATATATGTGCAATTTCAAACACTTAAACAAGTATATTCGTTCGTTGGTTGAGTTAGTATTTTTGACGGTTATTTTAAAAATATTAGAACTTTGAATGTATTGTACCCTTGATATCAAGAATGTTGGTAAGACGGTGTTCGTATTGGTTATATATCTAATTTTGATTTAGAATTTTTGACGGTTATTTTTAAAGTATTAAAAATCTTTAAATGTATTGTAGTCTTGCTATCAAGAATGTTGGTAAGACGGTGTTCGTATTGGTAATTTGTCAAATGTTTCCTGTATTGAACTTCACTTCGCTTTGAGTCTGTGAACAGTTAACTGTGCATTGAGCTGCGTTGAATTTCTGGATACAAACGAAATAAATTATAGCTACGATACGTTAAAAGGTAATATTATTGAAATAGGATGATAGAAAAGGTTCAAAGGATATAATAAACCAATTTTTCAGATCTGATGGCGCCTATAAATACCACAACCAGCCCTATTTGGGATCATTTTACCCAGGCGGAATCGGGAGCGAAATGCTTTTACTGCCTGAAAGTATTATAATAAAAAAAAGTTGCAGGAAGTAAATGAATGACACCCTTTGATATAAAAAAAATAGTTGTTAAATGCTATCTTTTTTAAATTAAACACAATTTTTGTACAACGTATGCATTATTTGTCTTTTTAATACAGTTGCTTCAAATCTATTTAAAGTGAACGGAAGAACCACGATTCACGTTCAGTTCATCTAAATGAAAGAACTGGTTCGTTCACGTTCATATGAAAGAACCGAATTGCCCAAGCCTACTAAAAACGCACTAACACTAAACGTACGCAAATAATAATCAGCTAAGCTGTACAGGAAAATCTTCTATCTTCTAACCTAAAAGTAGCTTAGAGCGCGATTAAAAAAACAATCTTAAAGTTAGCAAACTGCAAAGAAAAAATTTCGAGCAACGGAAACACAACAAATTGTTTGATAGTCGCAATGAAAATTGCAATCAATCAATATAATAAATATAATAATATAATAATATAATATAAGAGGGAGGTTCTGTGTTTGGCAATATTCTAGTACCACATTACCAAAGGTGCAATCATATATCCTGGTTCGTTTCAATCAGTCCGTGTTTTTGCGTCATCTTGTGTAACAATGAATACGGCAAGTAAGTGTTGTTGGTTTATTAAAATATTGGTTTATTGTTGCTCGCATATATCGCATATCATTCACCTTCAACATCATCAGTGCAATGTGTTTTAATACGGCTTGAATCACGGTCCGTGATGCACCCAAAATGTCCAAAATGTACCGTGTATCGTGCCATTCGCTTGATCCATTCATGTGTGTGTGTGTGTGTGTGTTTTTTTTTTGTTTTTTTTTGTTTTACAAGGAGGGGGAATCTTCGAAAGACTCCGCATGAACGCATGGGTGTTGACATGGGATTTTTACCCAGTAAACCCCCTCCTTGGGCCATATGCCCTTCCCCATGGGTTCACCTTTCGGTATGCTTCGTGAGGAAGGGTTATGCATTAGCATCGCATCTACGCTATTGCACCATGGACCACATTCGCGAGACAGAAGGACAGTTCACGAACATAGAGTACTTACGACTGACGGTACACTAATGAAACGAGCACTAATTTTGACACAACATAACACTAACGTGAACACTGGGATGCGGACACTGTCTACGGCACAGCAAACGTTTTTCAAAGTCGACACTAACACGAACACTAACACGATCAGGATCGTCCGAGTCGTTGGTCCTCCTTCCACCAGTACTGCAGCTTCGTTGCCATTGACCGCATGGCGACCTCAACGGCGACCCACTGCTCTGCACTCTTTAACATCAATCCAACGAGATTTGATTTGTTAATCGCTGCTCCGCACTTTATGTTGAGATCACATCGCTCTTCTGTGAACCTTTGACAGTGGAACAACACGTGTTCCGCTGTTTCCTCGTCATTAGGGCACGCTGGGCAGCGCGAAGAAAACACTTCACCGTGTTTTCTTCCCGTCCATGCTGCAATATCCGGTATCAGCGCGTAGGTCCATCGCCCCTTGGATGAGCTATCCCAATCGGACTGCCACTTCCTCATGGAGATGGCCTTAGCAGAGGATCTAGACAACCCGGCGCTTGATTCACCCGTACCTCTATCACACAGGCAGTCTTCCGCCAAGACTGTGCATATAGGCATCATACCTGCGATCACGCAAACTGCCGGATATGAAATCGTCCTATACGCACAGATCACTCTCATTGCTAACAGACGATGCACCCTGTTTACCATATGCTGGTTCTCTTTTACTACCAGAACATGTGCCCAGACCGCTGCATTGTAGCGCAGGCGCGAGTGTGTGTGTGTGTGTGTGTGTGTGTTTTTTTTTTTTTTTTTTTACAAGGAGTTTAAAATCTTCGAAAGACACCCACAGTGGGGGACATGGGATTTTTACCCAGTAAAAAACTCTCCTTGAACCCTGTGCACCCTCCCACGGAATCACCTCGCGGTATTACTTCATGGGAGGGGCAGTGCTGTGCACTTAGTCTACTTGGTACGTACTAGCAACATATAACACTCTCGAGCACATGTAGGTTTTACACTGGACGGTCACACACGCACACACAAACAACACAACACTTCACACTAAACACTCAGGCAAGACCATGCATCTGGTCTTCTCTCCACCACCGCTGCAGCTTTGTAACGACCTGGCGCATCATCGTCGACGCAGCCTCCCACATATTGCTGTTCTGGAGCATCAGCTGCACCAAGTTTGAGTGCCCAACCTCCGTATCGCACATGTCGTTCAGCTGCTGACGTTCGGCGATGAACCTTGGACAGCCGAACATGACATGTTCTGCCGTCTCGTCGGCGTCCGGACAAGCTGGGCACCGCGGCGAAGACGCGTGCGTAAACCTATGCAAGTAGCTCCGGAAGCAGCCATGGCCGGAAAGAATCTGCGTGACGAAGAAGTCTACGTCACCATGCGTCCTTCCAACCCATGCCGCAACATCGGGAATCAGCGAATAGGTCCATCTGCCTGTTGTTGAACTTGACCAGCTGCTCTGCCATTTCTGCGTCGTCTCTGCCCTGATGCGTTTCTTCACAGCTGCAGTGAGAGGTTCCCCCGCACGTGCCGTCCGGAAATTCTCCAAGTCCTCCTCAAGAATGATGCATAGGGGCATCATACCCGATATCACGCAAACCGCATCGTACGAGATGGTACGGTAAGCACTAGCAACACGCATGGCCAATCGCCGATGTACTCTACGTACAGTATTCTGGTGCTGCTTTTCCGACAGAATATGCGCCCAGACTGGCACACCATATCTTATAACGGATATGGCAACGCTTGCGTGAAGACGTCGTATGCTGCTGCTGGGTCCACCTATGTTTGGCATGAATGATGCCAATGCATTTGCGGTCTTCATGGCTTTATTGCATGCATCATCTAGATGGTGCTTGAATTTCAGCCGGTCATCGATTCGAATCCCAAGGTATTTGAGATTCCTGACGGACTCAATGTGCTCTGAGCCCACCAGTATCGATGCCTTCTGCACTTCCTTATGGCTGCTGATGAGTATGAACTCTGTTTTCGCGTGCGCAATTTCTAAGCAGGCTGCTTTCATCCATTCATCGATTCTACCGACAGCATCCGTGGCTAACATCTCAACCTCCTCGATGGATTCGCCGGTGACTGTTAACGCAATGTCGTCTGCAAAGCCGGTGAGCTCAGTTTTTGGAGGAAGAGCGAGGGTTAGTACTCCGTTATACATGACGTTCCACAGGGTGGGACCAAGAACTGATCCCTGTGGAACTCCGGCTGTAATGGTGGACGTTTTAACCCCCTCGCCTGTTTCGTACTGCAAAACGCGGCCGTGGAGGTAGCTCCTCAGCACCCTGCACAAATACGGGGGAACCCTCATGTTCTCCAACGCAACTGCTATCGCCTCCCAACTAGCGCTGTTGAATGCGTTTTTGACGTCTATAGTGACGACTGCACAGTAGCGAGCACCACACCTTTTCCGACGAAACGCTGCGTTGCCTTTCTCGAGCACCGCCAGTACTGCGTCAACCGTTGAGCGCTTCTTCCGAAAACCGAACTGGCGCTCAGAAAGTCCGTGTTCGCCTTCCGTGTATTGAACCAAACGATCCAGAAGCGTCATCTCCTGAACCTTAGCCATGGTGTCGATGAGACCCAACGGCCTGAAGGCTGACGGGTCACCCGGTGGCTTGCCCGGCTTTGGTATTAGAACCAGCTTTTGCTTCTTCCACAACGACGGGAACTGCCCAGACAGGAGAGTGGTCTGCAGCACGGTTTGGAACACTGCCGGATACGCTTTCATGGCCACCATGACTGCCTCGTTAGGAAGTCCATCCGGCCCGGGTGCTTTTCCTGGTTTGAGGATCCTGAGGATCTCGTCGACTGTAATCGGCTCAGGTTCGGACTCCGGGACTGTGAACGCTGGGTTTAGTACCGGAGGGTTGTGCGTCGGGAACAATCTTTCGATGATGCTTTTAAGCACAACAGGGCAACGCTCGACGGGTTCATGTGTTCTGCCTTTCCCCATCAGCTCCTTGAAAGCAGAACCCCATGGCTTCCGAGCGACTGCTGCGCATAATTGAAGAAAGTAACGCCGTTTGCTCGACTTAATCTCTCTCTTTAAGACCGACCTAGCCGTAACGTAGGCGTCTCTCAGCTGCAGTTTTCGTTTCGGACACCTCTCACGTTGCATTTTTCTGCGGGCTGCCAAGCAATCAGACCGGAACTTCGCGATGGTAGAGTCCCACCAGTAGGCAGGAGTGCGGGAATGACGGGGTGGCTTTCTACGGGGCATCGTGGCATCACACGCCGTGGACAGAGCAGCTACAAGATCTGGAGCATTTCGAACTATTCCAAAATCGCCGAAGTTAAGCGCTTCCAAGAAAAGTTCTTTGTTGAACATCCGGGTTTTCCAGCCTCGCATATTGTTTGACGGAACCTGCAGTGTTATGCGCTTTTTCCCGATGCTATACCGGACAACTCGATGATCGCTCAGGGTATACGCATCGCTCACTCGCCAGTTTAGGTGTTGCGCCAGGACGGGACTACAGAACGTAATGTCGATAATCGACGTCCTGTCGTTCCTGCTGAATGTAGGAGTGGAGCCAACGTTTCCCAGGACAACGTTCAGCCGGGCGAAACTCTCCAGTATCGCTTCTCCCCTGTTGTTCGTGCGAATGCTCCCCCATTCAACGGCCCATGCGTTAAAGTCTCCGGCGATGATGTGTGTGTGTGTGTGTAACTGATGTTTAGTGTTGTTGATTGAAATTGTAATATTACGCACTGTGAAAAGAAAATGCCACTATCAACATCATCACCATGATCATCATCATCATCATCAGTGATGATAAGATAATAATAATAATAATAATAATATTAATTGAGATGATAAACAAAACAACAAAACTACAAAAACAAAAGCAGCTCGTGTGCTCGGGCGGATAGGTGACGGCGGATGGGCGGATACGAAATGGGCGTGAAGAAGAAGCGTGCTAGTGCTATGCGGCAATGGGTGAGCGGAGAAGCGAGATGGAGCGAGCGTAACGCGGAGCGTGACGTTTTTTGACGTTTGAACAAACGTTTAATATAGGAGATAGATATAGATTTGCGTCTTAAAATGTTTCCAGTTGTATTTTTCTTCTCATTTGCTATTGGCCTATGTGTCCTCCCGAAGGGATATACATGATAATCTGCGATTATTTTTAATTGTTCATCCTGCGATTTTATCCACCTGGGCGGAGTATATACGACAATTTCCATATCGGATATACAGGGCTATTATGAAACGCAAACATCTTTTCAAACGTCACACAAAGTTGCCTTTCGTATTATGACTTTCCGTTTGGCTCTCCGTTTGGCACATTCAGACGTTTCAAAAATCAATGATAACTTGATGACAAACGGAAAGTAAAAAATTTGCATTACTTGTGCCAAACGGAAACCCCGTTAGAGAGAAAATTTTCCGTCAGCCGAAAGCAACGGAAAGTACAATTTTCTTGAGAATTGATTATAAAAAAGTGAATACGGAGGTGTCCAGTTCTTTTGTAACTCATTATTAACACGACATACTACAGTGGGGATGAGATTTGCGACTTCAAAACTCAAATTTTGTTAAAAAATCATACAGTTGCTTCTCTCGACGAACTGCTATTTTGAATTTTGTTTATGGTTTTCATCTTGACAGATTGATTGATCCAAGAAAAAAGTCGATGAAGCTTTCATCGACTCCAACGAGCAACCATAATGCAAGTTTGCTTTCCGTTTGAATTGTGACTTTCCGTTTGTGAAATTTCCGTTTGCGTTTCATAATAGCCCTGATAGTGTAGCAGATAATATCTAATCTGCTAGACAGCTAGTATTAAAGTAACAGCTATTACAGAAATCAGACTTTGGGATCGGTATTTAAGAAATAGACAACACAAGTATGCAACCCAAATTTATAATGACCCACATAAAGTGATCGGTAGCTCTTGTGCGCTTGTGATAATGACGGAATGGGATGATGCTGAGTCGACCTTTAGATTGCTACTAATCCTTTTTTATTTTATCGTCATCTTCTGACAGTCATATTACTAATACTACGTCCTAGCTTTATGTATAATTCCTGAATTCCTAAGTATGTGTAATTCCTGAATTCCTAAATGTGTGTATAATTCCTGAACTAATTCAAATCAACCCTTTAGGTCCCAAACATTCCGGTCACCAAAAACGAATGTTTTTAATTAACTGCTTTAATTTACTAATAATTCATTTCGTTTTCAATCATTAATTCTCTTCAATTGGTAAAGGAGCTATTCTATGCACTGGCCTACGAATCTCCTTTCCGTTCGAACATTTCACCGTGACTACTCTCGTTACGCCGTCCTTTCCTGGATGTATTTCTGTAATTCTTGCTAACGGCCATTTACATACTGCCACATTGTCTTCTTGTAATACTACTAATTTTCCTGGGACAATTGTACATGTGTTCTTGTTCCATTTTGCACGTTTTTGCAAAGTTTGCAGGTATTCACGGTGCCACCGTTGCCAAATATGTTGCATATGTCGTTGAACTATCCTCCAATGATTGAGCCTATTTGTTGGTATCTCTGATATATCTATTGCTGGTACCGTTTGTAAACTATTTCCAACAAGAAAATGCCCTGGTGTAAGCGCTTCCATATCGTATGGATCTTCTGTAATGGCTGTTATTGGACGCGAATTTAAGCAAGCTTCTATTTCGGTTAAGAGTGTTGTTAAATCTTCGTATGTTAGTTGCCCTGTACCTAGCACACGTTTCAAATGAAATTTCATTGATTTGACCGCTGCCTCCCAAAGGCCTCCGAAGTGTGGTGCAGCCGGTGGTGTAAACTTCCAACGAATTTCTTGCTCAGAGCACCATCCGATTATCGCTTCTTGGTGTTCTTTGGAGTTTAGTAGCTTGTACAGATCACGCAGGTTGTTATTCGCTCCTCTGAAATTGGTACCATTATCCGAATGCAACTCCGCAACCTTTCCTCGTCTGGCGACAAATCGACGCAGTGCGGCTAAAAATGCATAAGAGGACAAATTAGAAACTAGTTCAATGTGTACAGCTTTTGTTACAAAACAAATGAATATTGCAATGTAACACTTAGCAGGCACTGCACGGCGATGTGATCCCTTTGTGTAAATCGGTCCAGCATAATCCACACCGCTGATTGAAAATGGTCTCGCTTGTCGTACACGTTGCTGCGGGAGATCGGCCATTGGCTGCCGCACCAAAGAAGGTCTGCATCTGGTACACCTTACACACGAGTGTACTGTGCGTTTGACTGCGTTCCGCGCACCCATGATCCAATACCGTTGCTGGATTGTGCTTAGCATCAGCTGCAAACTGGCATGGTGGAGTATTTTGTGATACTTGTGGGCAATCAACTCTGCCAACCTATGCCTTCCAGGGATGATCACAGGATGTCTTCGCTCGTCCGGTATGTCAGCATTTGACAAACGGCCTCCCACACGTAACACTTCATCTTCACCCACTATTGGATTGATGAATTTTAGTGACGACGTTCGCATCACAAGCTGTCCGCGTTTTAAGCATTCCAGTTCTTTAGCGTAGACTTCCCTTTGCACTAAACGGATTGCAGTTATTTCGGCTCGTCTTAGTTCACACACCTCTAAGTAAGCTACGCGATGTTTGGTTCCCTTTAAAGTTTCTATGAACCGAAAACAATACGCCACCACTCTTTTCAGTTTTGTAAATGAACTTACTCTTTCGCACAGTTTGTTTATAAGACTAGGTTCCTCTACTACACTTGTCAAAACCGAAGGCACACATTTTTCTTCTTTCGAAGTTTCATGCCTATTGTCTGACTCTAAGGTATTTGGCCAATACTGTTCGTCCTTTATAAGCCAATCTGGCCCATGCCACCATAGCTTATCTTCGCTGACTTCACCAGGATTTCTTCCTCGCGATACTGCATCTGCTGGGTTTTGAATACCGGGCACATGCCTCCATTCACACTCTTTAGTTGCCATTTGTATTTGTGATACACGGTTGGCAACGAACGTCTTCCAACGACTAGGTGTAGAATTTAACCAATGAATAACTGTGCTAGAGTCCGTCCAACAGAATGTCGGAAAAGTCTCCCCTGTAGCCTTCCGAATCTTAGTTAATAGTTTGCTCAGTAAATGAGCTGCGCATAGCTCTAATCGTGCTATCGAATGTTTCGTGGCTAATGGAGTCACTTTGAATTTGGACACATATAGACGCGAGATTGTTTTTATTTCATTTGAGCTTCTCACGTACACACACGCACCATAACCGCCTTCAGACGCATCACAAAATCCGTGGATTTGAATAACTTTTGCGTCTTCTACTGAAACATGTCTCGGAATTTGTACTTCTTGTAAAAGCACCAATTGTCTCTCAAATTCTACCCATTCGTGTCTCATTTTTTGTGGAATTTCATCATCCCAACCACTTGTGTTTCCGTTTACCCCTTTTAATGTCCATACACGTTGCATAAATTGCTTCGCTTTAGCCTTCACTGTATCTACGATCCCCAATGGATCATAGATTTTGGCGATCGTACGGAGTACCGTTCGTTTGGTACATGGCTGATTACTTTCCGATGCTGATATTTTTATGCTTAATGTATCGGCGAGTGGATTCCACACAAGACCTAGCGTCGATAACGAATCTTCCTTTGAGCTTAACGCAATGGTATGTTGAACACTGTCAAACTCGTTAGGAAGAATATGTGGACGATTTGAGCCCCATTTTCGCAATGGAAATCCACCTTTAGCTAAAGCGGCTTTGGTTTCTTCACACAGTTGCCTCGCTTCAATTTCTGTATCTGCGCCAGAAATGAAATCATCCACATAGAAATCGTTCACTCGCGATGCTGCTAACGGATAATTGTCTTTATGATCTTCTAGCGTTTGATTCAACGTACGTATCGCTAAGAACGGTGCAGACGCGGTTCCATAAGTTACGGTGTTAAGTTCATACGTTTTGATAGGCTCGTTTGAATGTTCTCTCCAAAGGATACGTTGAAACTTTCGATCATCTTTATGAATCACTACTTGGCGATACATCTTCTCTACGTCGCCCACTACCGCTATGGCTTTACGTCGCCATCTTAAAAGGATGTGTGTAGAGTCCTGTTGCACTGTAGGACCTACCTTTAGAATGTCGTTTAGAGAACGACCATTAGATGTTTTGCACGACGCGTCAAACACTACGCGACATTTTGTCGTGCTACTGTCTTTCTTGAAAACCGCGTGATGCGGCATATAATAGCCTTCATTAGAGTTCACATTGTCCTTGACACTCATGTGCCCCAATCGAATGTATTCGCTCATGAACATCTGATACTGTTCCTTCATCTGTGGCTCTCTCTCGAACCTCCGTTCAAGTCCTTTTAATCTACGTGTCGCTATCTCCGCGGATTCTCCCAATTCTTTCCCTGACTTGAATGGTAGTCGCACATTGTACCTTCCGTCGGTTTCACGCGTTGTAGTGGTTTTGTAATGTTCTTCACACTCTTCTTCCTCAACACTCCATAAACATTGTTCCTGCACTTCCTCAATGTTGAAAAAGGCCTGCATTAATGACTTTATGTCGTCTTGATCGTTTTGACTAATCACTGTGCATGCCATGGATTGTCCACCATTTTGTTGATTGTATGCACCACTATCCAACTATCCAACCCAGTTCACTCTCTAGCAATGTTGGAAGTCCAGGATTTAACTTAAGCGGGTTTGCCTTTATCAACTCAACAAACGTTTCAGCTCCGATCAACATATCAATCGGATTTCGTTCGTAGAAACTCGGGTTCAATACCGCCAATTGAACATCTTTAGGAATGTTCCATCCAGTCACATTAATCGTTTGAGACGGGAGATCCGACGTAATTTTTGGCAACACCAAAAACTCTAAACATGCTGAGTATTCTGTGACCAGCGACTCGATCGTACCAACAACCGACCCTGCTACCTTCATTACCATTCCTCCAACTCCAGCAATTTGTTCGTTTGATCTCGCTCTTCTCAATCTTAGTGCCTGTGCCAAACTTTCCGTAATAAAGTTTAATTGCGAACCGTTATCGAGCAACGCTCTCACTTTATGTGGTCGATTGTTTAGGTCTAAAATAATCACTTGTGCTGTTGAAAGGATCACCGTTTCCTTAGACTCCGTATCTTGAGCAATAGCCGCTAATTTAGATGTCGAAGGTATTTCAGTTTCTGAATTTTTATTCATTTTGCATAATTTTGTGTGATGTTTTCGTTTGCATTGCTGGCACACGAAAGACGACCTACAATCACGCGATGAGTGTCCCTTCCGCAGGCAATTGAAACACAAGCCAAATTTCCGCACAACTTCTTCGCGATTTATCGGACACAATTTCACGAATTGTTCACACACTTGTATATGATGTTGTTCGCTGCACATAGGACATTTCGCAACGCCATGTTTCATAATGTTCGCTTGTTGCACAGGTAACGCAACATACCGGCCATCTCGTTTTCCATGTTTGCCGGTCACCAAGACGGAATTGGTTTGGATATTGTTTGTCACATTCTGGGCCGAACTCTTTAATATATTCACTCTTTGTTCAAGAAACGATATTAAACACTTGTAATCGTCTGTTTTATCATCCACCGAATGCTGTTCCCACGCCATTAAAGTTTTCTTGTCCAATTCGTAGAATAGTAGGTTTGATAATGGCGTGTCCCATGTATGAACAGGTTCATTCAACCGCTCTAATCCCCTGACTAATCTACACGCTTCGTTCACGACTCGTGCTAATTATTCCGTGGAATCATTGCTCATTTTCTCCAATGAAAAGAACGCTTTGAAATATTCCCTTTTTAACACCTTCGTATTGTCAAATCGTTTCAACAATGCTTCCCATGTCACACTGTAATTGTCCGATGTTATTTGAACATGCTCAAATTGACGAGCCACATCACCTTTTAGTGCAGAGAGCAGATATTGTATTTTTAACACTTCTGGCATGTCTGTCGAATCATGCACCATCGATGAAAATCGATCCTTAAAGGTCAACCATTTTGTTATCTCACCGTCGAAACTCGGGAGATCAACCTTTGGCAGGCGAAGATGCGGCTGTGTTCCTGCACTGAAGGTTGTGTTTGCCTGTGTGCTGTTAAATAGACACGAAGGCCCTGACTTCGTATTAGCCTTTAAGAAAAAGGCTCTTATCTCGTGATACCTTTTGTTGAACTCTCGTCGATCCCTTTGCATCGCATCGAATGCATCCGCATCGTCCACTGTTTCGTTGAACTCTTTACGCAGTGCGTTGAACTCACTCACGAGTTCCTCCAGCTGTTCTGAACGGTCTGTAACGCATCAATATCGGCGTCGAACCCCTTCACGAACTCCTCGAAATCTTGAAGGGTATTCATGATTTCCACCTTCTTCAAGTTAATAATCTTCACTCTTTTGTCACTGGTTGGCGGCATTCCGATTGGTTTGTTTTTTAAGCAATTAATACGCTCAAATACAAATTGAGTTGTACACCCTTGACAATCTTTTTACGTACGCGTTAGAATGCACGCACTTTTTGGCGTCGCTTAATGTGCGTTGGCTTTAGCACTCACACTCACTAACACACTGCGTTGGACATTAACCTCTGTGCGTATTTCAATGATCACGGCGGTGATATCTTCTTCGACTGCTTACAACGGTGCAAATTCAGCGTTTTGTAATAACGCTAATTGTATCGTAAGCCACACGCACTCTCTGTTCACTTAGCCTGTGAACCTTTATCGTTCGACGGTTGCCTTGCAGTAGTAGCACACACACACTGGAATGGAGTGGAGAACACACCGTTCTGTACGAAATTTAACTATTTCGTTCACTCCCACTTGATGCTCAGCAAACTATTGATTAAATCACTTATCACCGATTGTATCCGGTTGAAATATCTGATTTTACAGATCCGGTTCGAAGGACCAATGATCGGTAGCTCTTGTGCGCTTGTGATAATGACGGAATGGGATGATGCTGAGTCGACCTTTAGATTGCTACTAATCCTTTTTTATTTTATCGTCATCTTCTGACAGTCATATTACTAATACTACGTCCTAGCTTTATGTATAATTCCTGAATTCCTAAGTATGTGTAATTCCTGAATTCCTAAATGTGTGTATAATTCCTGAACTAATTCAAATCAACCCTTTAGGTCCCAAACATAAAGTAAATGAGTCCAATGCAAGTAGGCTACATACATGTGCTGCATAAGCATTAGCCACAACCATTGGAAACGTCAACAGGTAGAACCCGGATGATTATTTAATAACACCAAATCAAAAATCAAAACTGACCCGCGCAGCGAAGCCCAAAATTGTTTACGAGGCAAAACATGTCCACGCTATGACAAAAGCGTTTAAGCGCAAGAAAGTAGGCCAACCCGCGAGGCTCCGCCCAAGAACGACAAAGGCGTCAAACTTAAGCATACTTTTAGAATGATATATAATAAAGTACCGGGCCAAAGTAAGACAGACTTAATCTGGACTTGGCATAGAACGTAACCAATCTGTGTCCGTTTATTTCCAGACCGTTGAGTGTCCACTGGTAAGGCCTCAGTGTGTCCAACCTTTACTAAGTCCCAAAGATATATCCGCGCTTTGCTAATTTTCACCAAGTGATGGAACGCAAGGGAAGACAGTCCGATGATAAGCAAAGAGGCAAACGCAGGTAAGGTCGAAACCTGTTACAATACAATAATAATCGAGGGTATCAAAACAGAAATGGACGAGAATATCCACAAAGTTACAACAACAACTATACTCAACAGAACAACTATTACAGAATCGAAAGACCTAGAACGGTAAATAGAAATCCGACATGGAGAACTATTGGCAACAGAAATGTACGCCTGGCTACAACAACAAATGATCAGGACAACAATTTTTTATACCAAACGACAACTCAAAACGACACATATACACATTAAACCTTTCAGGTGCAGACTATGTAAAAATTAAATTACAAATTACAAACAATGAATATTGTACATTATTAGTTGATACAGGCGCTTCTGTATTCTTAATTAAAGCATGTAAAGTAAAACAAAATACTTACATCAATACTAACAATTTAATCACATTAAGAGGAATTGCTAACAATCCAATTAGTACACTAGGTTCAACGTATTCACAAATTTATTTCAACAACACTACTATTAATCATAAATTTCATTTAGTCTCAAACTATATTAGATATATTATACTGAATGGAATCACTTTATTAGGTTCACAATGGCATAGAAATATATCATCTGTTGGAAGATGGAGATATAGATGGAATCATCTTACCCGCACGAAGCGAGGTAATACGAAGCGAGAGACTATGAGGTATTAAAACAAAATACAAAGCAAAAGTCTTTAATAGGTTAAGAAAATATAATCTTAAACTTGACCCGGAAAAATGTCATTTTTTCAAAACAGAAGTAATATATTTAGGGCATAAAATTTCTGATAAAGGAATTTATCCAGATGATTCAAAGTACGAATCAATAAAGAAATTCCCAGTACCAACTAATGCAGACGAATCTCCACGGTTTGTGGCATTTTGCAACTATTAAGA
This sequence comes from Anopheles funestus, assembly GCF_943734845.2. Classification (NCBI taxonomy): domain Eukaryota; kingdom Metazoa; phylum Arthropoda; class Insecta; order Diptera; family Culicidae; genus Anopheles; species Anopheles funestus. Next base: position 52,054,052 of record NC_064599.1, read on the forward strand.
AAACTCATAAAAGATTTTGCCAAAATAGCAAAACCATTGAATAATCTAATTAAAAAGAATGTAAAATTTGAATGGACAAAATAATGTCAAGATGCATTCGAAATATAAAAGTAAAACTTGCTATCACCAACCATATTAAAATTTCCGGATTTTACGAAGCAAATTATAATACCCACAGATGCTTCAGAAATGGCTTGTGGAACAGTATTATCACAGATAACGGATGGTAATGACCACCAAATAGCATTTGCCAGCAAAGGTTTCATTGCAGGTGAAAAGAACAAACCAACAATCGAAAAAGAATTAACAGCAATACAATAGGCTATTGACTATTTCAAACCATATGTATACGGAAGAAAATTCTTAGTATGAACAGATCATAGATCTTTAGTATATGTGTTTGGTATGAAAAACCCGACTTCTAAACTAACAAGGATGAGACTGCATTTGGAAGAATTCGATTTTAACATTGAATTCTTAGCTGGTAAAGCAAATGGAACTGCCGATGCACTGTCACGAATAATGATTAACGAATAATGAAGATAAATTATAAGCATCAATACCAAAGCTAAAAACTGAAACAATACTTATGGTCAATACAAGAGGAATGGCAAGAAACCAAGTCTTGCAAAAGAAACAGGAAGAACAGACAGGGATTGATCACCCCACAGCCTGGGAAGTAAATAAGTCTTCAGAAGTTAGAAAACTTCTTAAAATAAAATTGGCCGTAACAAACAAAACTATTGAGCTCCAGGTACAATTAGAATAAACGAATGATAGCATATTCTAATCTTATTCCCCTCAGACAATAAAAAAAATAGCAATCAAAGCTATATCCGATATGGAAATTGTCGTATATACTCCGCCCAGGTGGATAAAATCGCAGGATGAACAATTAAAAATAATCGCAGATTATCATGTGACCCCTTCGGGACGACACATAGGCCTATATCGATTGTATAGCAAACTAAAAGAAAAATATAACTGGAAGCATATGAAGACGGATATCCGCAAATTCATACAAAAATGTCAAGCATGCATAACGAATAAAACGACAAGACATACGAAAGAAGAAACAGTTGTGACGACAACTCCTTCAAAACCATTTGACGTAATAGCAATAGATACAGTAGGACCACTACCGAAAACAAATAATAACAATAGATACGCCGTAACAATTCAGTGTGAACTAACCAAGTATATAATAATAATACCCATTTACAACAAAGAAGCTAACACAATAGCAAAAGCATTGGTAGAAAACTTCATACTAACATTTGGAAATTTTGTAGAACTAAAATCAGATCAAGGTTTGGAATACAACAACGAAGTGTTGAGGAAAATTTCCGAAATTCTCAAAATTAAACAATCATTTGCTACAGCATATCACCCACAAACAATAGGAGCATTAGAAAGAAATCATAGAAGCCTAAACGAATATATAAGGAGTTACACTAATGAACACCACGATGATTGGGATCAATGGACAAAATTCTATGAATTCGTTTACAATACCACAATGCACACAGCTACAGGATATACACCTTACGAACTAGTTTTCGGAAGACAAGCTAATTTACCACAAGATATATACAAAACAAAAATAGATCCAGTCTACAATATAGAACAATACTATAACGAAATGAAATTCAAATTACAGAAAACCAACGAAACAGCTACAAACAACCTAATTAAATCAAAATTCAGGACACAAAGCGTATTAAACCAAAATACTAATCCTAGTAATGTTAAATTAGAAGACCAGGTATACCTTACAAACGAAAACAGAAGAAAGTTAGACCCGGTATACATTGGACCATTCACAATTATAGACATCAATGACACAAACTGCGTTATAAGACATAACATAACAGACAAAGAAACAACAGTACATAAAAACAGAATAAAAACGCAAATGTAAAGAATAATGTCATTCCTTTCAAGTCATAACATAATTCTCCTAAAGAGGGGAGGTGTAGCAGATAATATCTAATCTAATCTGCTATACAGCTAGTATTAAATTAACAGCTATTTAAGAAATAGACAACACAACCATGAGAAATAGGCAACACAAGTACGCAACCCAAATTTAGAACCCACATAAAATAAATGAGTCCAATGCAAGATACATGTGCTGCGTAAGCATTGGACACATGATTATTTAATAACACCAAACCAAAAACCAAAACTGACCCGCGCAGCCCAAAATTGTTTGCGAGGCAAAACATGTCCACGCTATGTCGAAAGCGTTTAAACGAATCGAAATCGTTTAAGTAGGTCAACCCGCGTTACCAACAGAACAGAACAGAACAGAACAACAGAACCAACAGAAGAACAACAAAGGCAAAGTCAAACGTAAGCAAACTTAAAAATGATATAATAATGTACCGGGCCGAAAAGCAAGACAGACTTAATCTGGACTTGGCAGGGAACTTAACTAATCTGTGTCCATTTATTGTAACGTCTCAATGTTTCCTACGTCCGAAAAGTCCGATGATAAAACAGGTGACTTAACAGGTGAAATCAAAGCCTGTTACACAGGCACCATACGCCTTTTCCGATGCATCACTAAATCCGTGTAACTCTATGACTTCTGCGTCTTCAGCTATCACTCGACGTGCGACCGTTATCTCTGCAACATGAATTATGTCTTGCTTAAAATTCATCCACCTTTGTCGCAAGTCTCCATCCAGCGGTTGATCCCAGTCGATCTTCTTCTCCCACAGTTCCTGCAGGAAGCATTTTGCGATTACAATAACTGGTCCGATTAGCCCCAAGGGATCAAACAAGCGTGCTGTGTCGGAGATAACACTGCGTTTGAAAATTTGTTCGACACAATTCCAATTGGGTATGTCGAAACCTAGGCTGTCTGCTTTTGGTGACCATTTTAATCCAAGGGCTTTAATGGATTTGTTAGGATGTATCAACAGCTCCGAACCCATTTGACGCAGTTGGGTTGGAAGCGTACTAAAACTCTCCTTTGAATTAGATGCCCACTTCCTTAGATGAATACCAGCAGACTGCAACAACTCGGCCATTTCTTCACATAAACGCTTGCCTTGTTCGACAGTGTATACACCACTAATCATGTCGTCCATGTAAAAGTCTGTCGCCAAGGATTGTGAAGCCACAGGGTGCGATTCCTTTGCCTCTTTTGATAATGCTTGCAGACACTTGGTGGCCAAGTATGGAGCTGATGATGTTCCATATGTAATAGTTTTCAGTTGATACGTACGAATTCCACCATGTTCTGTATCTTCCCAAAGATACGTTGTAACGGACAGTCTACTTCTGCTATCCATACTTGACGATACATCGCAACGGATTTCCAGGTATCCAGTGCAGCACTATCGTTGAATCCACCCAAAATGTGCACTTTATGTCGCGTTTTAAGCTGCTCTGTAGTTTTTTCCACAAATGGCACAGTAATAAAGCGCCCGACAATTCCAACCTTGGTAGCATTACTCTTTTCTGTTTCCTTGCATTTTCAATAGGCGCTACCTTGGACTTGGCACACATCAGCTCTACCTTTATAGTGTTAAAAATAATGTATATATATATATATATATATCATTATGGCAATGTGTCACACCTTAGATTATAGCATATATAACACCTTAACTGTAAGCACCTCAACTACACAACCAATAAAAATAGTTTAGTTCACATCCATCAGCCACGGCGTGTGTACACGTTTCATCACCGGCTCTAACAGGTTATGGGCCCAGAGCGCTAACGGTCTCAAGAAAAAGTGAAACAAAAAGAAGTGTTCTATAATTCGCGGAAGTGGTGCATAAAAGTTTGAGCTAAAAATGGATGAGAAAATACGCATAGCAAAGTTATCAGCCGAAAATTGGGCTACGTGGAAAGTGCGTGCTCAAATGGTACTAATAAAAGATGATCTTTGGGATGTGGTACAAAATGACCTGCCAACGCAAGAGGGACAAGCAAAAGTCGAGTGGAAAAAGGCAAATGCCAAGGCTAAAGCCACGTTAATTTTGATGATCGATGACGATCAACTAACTATCGTTAAAGATTGTGTCAATGCAAAAGACGTGTATGATACACTAAAAAATCATCACGAACGAACGACTAGAAAAAGCTATGTGGAACAAATTATACAAACGGGGACATAAAAGAACACATTCGAAAGTTTGAAAATATAAGCGAAAAGTTAAGTGCTGCAGGAATAAATCTGGAAGAAGAAATAAGAATCTGCATGCTTCTAAGAACTCTACCACCATCATACGACGGCCTAGTAACAGCACTGGACAGTGCTCCTGAAAACAGTATTTCACTGGAATCGGTGAAGGCGAGAATCATCGATGAACAAAATAGATTGGCAGAGCGCAACGAAAATAATGCGAAAAGTGAACAGGCGTTTCACAGCCGAAACTTCAAGCCGAACAGACAAGTCATTGTTTGTAATTTCTGTCGAAAACCGGGACATATGAAGAAGGACTGTCGCCGTGCTAAAACCAACACATACAAGAAAACAAAAGATGAAGCTAACTTTGCTTTTGTTACAAACACATGGAAAGAACGTGGATGGATTTTGGACAGCGGTGCAACCACACATATGTCAGGAGACAAAAAGCGATTTGTCGAATTGACCGAATGTGTTGCTGAACCTATAACAATAGCCGATGGAAGAAAAATATGGGTACAGGGAAAAGGCGATTGCAAAGTCGATGGAGTAAATCAAAATGGCGAAACTGTAACAATAACGCTGAGCAACGTCAAATATGCGCCGACCTAGCAGCGAATTTGCTATCCGTACGAAAAATAACTGAAAAACCGTTCAAAGTTATTTTTGAAAAACACGGCGCAAACATCGTCAATCTTCAAACCAACGAAACGGCAGTTGTTCGGGAACGTAATGGATTGTACGTGCTAGGACATACAGAATCGGCAAATGCGGTGTTCGACAAGTATCACACTGATAGTTGTGAACATAACCTGCATAGAACTTTTGGACATCGAGATTGGAGAGCCATCGAAACAATGATTAAAGGTAAAATGGTGACAGGGATTAATTACAAAAAATGTGGTATAATGCATGAATGCGAAACATGTCTAAAGGGAAAATTAACTAGATTACCTTTCCATTTAAGGGAAGAACAAACATCCCCAAAAGTTTTAGATGTCATACATACAGACGTATGTGGTCCACTAGAGATAGAAACACCAAGTGGCAACAGATACATAATGACGCTGATCGATGATTATAGCCGTTATTCAGTAATTTTTCTGCTTAATAACAAATCGGATGTTAAACATAAAATAATGGAATACGTGTCTTGGGTGAGAAATTTGTTTGGCAGCAACCCCAAATTTATAAGATCTGATGGAGGGGGAGAATATAATAACATAGAGCTGTTAGAATTTTATAGAAAAGAAGGAATCGAACCCCAATTTACGACACCCTATTCACCACAGTCTAACGGAGTAGCGGAAAGGAAGAACAGATCACTAATAGAAATGGCAAAGTGTTTACTTTTTGACGCGAAACTGGACAAAAGGTTTTGGGGAGAAGCTGTACTTACAGCTAATTACATACAAAATAGAACTTACACAGCTCCGATAAAATGCACTCCTTTTGAAAAATGGCACAAGAGAAAACCGCATGTTAGCCATATGAAAATGTTTGGAAGCGTAGCATACGTACACATACCTCAACAGAACCGTAAAAAATTAGATAAAAAGGCGGAAAAACTAATTTTTGTAGGGTATGCTGCTAACCACAAAGCATATAGGTTTCTTAATACTGTTACAAATAAAGTAACTATAAGCAGAGATGCTCGATTCATTCATGAAATAAAAGATAAAAATGATATCGAAGAACAACCAGATAAAGAACTTGAAATAACCATAGAAAAACAAACAGAAAAAGAGGCTAATGAAATTAATACTCCGATAGAGAATGAAGTACTAAATGGAAAAGAGGCTAATGAAATTAATACTCCGATAGAGAATGAAGTACTAACTGAAAAAGAGACTAATGAGATTAATACTTCGATAAAGAATGAAGAACAAAATATAAACATTAGAAGATCAAATCGTGCGAACAAAGGAAAAAATCCAAATTATTTAGGAGATTACAATCTTTCCTATTTATCGGAGATAAGTATCGACAAAAATGAGCCAACAAATTACATCCAAGCTATGGATGACAACAATTGGAGAAAAGCTATGGAAGAGGAGCTAAAAGCTCATGAAAAACACGGAACATGGAATTTATCAGAATTACCAGAAGGACACAAAATAATAGGGTCAAAATGGGTATACAAAATTAAAAGAAACTCAGATAATAAAATCGCAAAATTTAAAGCTAGACTGGTAGCTCAAGGATTTGCTCAAGAATCTGGAATAGACATAAATGATGTATATGCCCCAGTAACGAAACAAACTACGTTCCGTATTTTCTTAACGATCGCTGCAATGAAAGGCATGAAAGTAAATCATATTGATGTAAAAACTGCATATTTGTATGGAAATTTGGATGAAGAGGTTTACATGAAACAACCTCCCGGTTATGAAGAACCAGGAAAAGAACATCTGGTATGCAAATTAAATAGGAGTATTTACGGATTGCGACAATCAGCAAAATGTTGGTATAAGAAATTAAGCCAAGTCTTACTATCGATTGGATACGTTGCAGCAAAAGCAGACCCTTGTCTCTATTCAAAACAGACTGAAAATCAAAAGTCATTTCTAATGGTATATGTAGATGATATACTTTTGGCCTCAAACAACAACAAAGAAATGGAGGAAACAATAAGTAAACTAAAAGAAGAATTTAATATCACTGATTTAGGAGCAGTTCGGAATTTCCTAGGTGTAGAAGTAATAAGGAAAAATAATACCTTTCTCCTTAATTTGAAGAACTACATAGTAAAACTACTTGAAGATTTCGGAATGACTGACTGTAAACAAATATCCACTCCTATGGATGTAGCTTACTCAAAAACCCTAGTTGAAGGAAAGAGCTTCATAGATGCTACAAAATACCGAAGCTTAATTGGCGGACTTATTTATCTAGCAGTAGTGGCTCGACCAGATATAGCCACTAGTGTAGCAATTTTAGGGCGAAAGTTTAGTAATCCAAGTGAACAGGATTGGATAGCTGCAAAACGCATATTGAGATATTTAAAAGGGACAATAGATTACCACCTCGAACTAGGTAATAATTCCAAACACAAACTGGTCGGTTACTCTGATGCAGATTGGAGTGGTGATATAGAAACACGCAGATCCACTACTGGAATGTTGTTCCAATACGGTGGTGGAACAATAATGTGGGCTAGTAGACGCCAACAATGTGTATCACTGTCCTCTATGGAAAGTGAATATGTTGCATTAAGCGAATGTTGTCAGGAAACAATCTGGATAAGGCAGCTTCTCACAGATTTCGGAGAACATCAAAAATGTCCGACCATCATAAATGAAGATAATCAAGGATGCATAAACTTCATCAAAACTGAACGCATAAGTAGAAGATCCAAACATATTGACACGAAATACCAGTTTATCAAAGAATTGTGCGAAAATAGAACGATAAAAATTGAATACTGTCCAACGGATAAAATGAAAGCAGATCTTTTGACAAAGCCGTTAGGACCCCAAAAGTTACATGAAAGTTTGGAACAAATAGGACTAAGAAAAATAGATATGTCACATTGAGGGGGAGTGTTAAAAATAATGTATATATATATATATATATATCATTATGGCAATGTGTCACACCTTAGATTATAGCATATATAACACCTTAACTGTAAGCACCTCAACTACACAACCAATAAAGATAGTTTAGTTCACATCCATCAGCCACCGCGTGTGTACACGTTTCATCACCGGCTCTAACATATAGTACCATATACCGATGTAGTTCGCATATAGATGCAGGCACCATACGCCTTTTCCGATGCATCACTAAATCCGTGTAACTCTATGACTTCTGCGTCTTCAGCTACCACTCGACGTGCGACCGTTATCTCTGCAACATGAATCATGTCTTGCTTAAAATTCATCCACCTTCGTCGCAAGTCTCCATCCAGCGGTTGATCCCAGTCGATCTTCTTCTTCCACAGTTCCTGCAGGAAGCATTTTGCGATTACAATAACTGGTCCGATTAGCCCCAAGGGATCAAACAAGCGTGCTGTGTCGGAGATAACACTGCGTTTGAAAATTTGTTCGACACAATTCCAATTGGGTATGTCGAAACCTAGGCTGTCTGCTTTTGGTGACCATTTTAATCCAAGGGCTTTAATGGATTTGTTAGGATGTATCAACAGCTCCGAACCCATTTGACGCAGTTGGGTTGGAAGCGTACTAAAACTCTCCTTTGAATTAGATGCCCACTTCCTTAGATGAATACCAGCAGACTGCAACAACTCGGCCATTTCTTCACATAAACGCTTGCCTTGTTCGACAGTGTCTACACCACTAATCATGTCGTCCATGTAAAAGTCTGTCGCCAAGGATTGTGAAGCCACAGGGTGCGATTCCTTTGCCTCTTTTGATAATGCTTGCAGACACTTGGTGGCCAAGTATGGAGCTGATGATGTTCCATATGTAATAGTTTTCAGTTGATACGTACGAATTCCACCATGTTCTGTATCTTCCCAAAGATACGTTGTAACGGACAGTCTGCTTCTGCTATCCATACTTGACGATACATCGCAACGGATTTCCAGGTATCCAGTGCAGCACTATCGTTGAATCCACCCAAAATGTGCACTTTATGTCGCGTTTTAAGCTGCTCTGTAGTTTTTTCCACAAATGGCACAGTAATAAAGCGCCCGACAATTCCAACCTTGGTAGCATTACTCTTTTCTGTTTCCTTGCATTTTCAATAGGCGCTACCTTGGACTTGGCACACATCAGCTCTACCTTTATAGTACCATATACCGATGTAGTTCGCATATAGATGCAGGCACCATACGCCTTTTCCGATGCATCACTAAATCCGTGTAACTCTATGACTTCTGCGTCTTCAGCTACCACTCGACGTGCGACCGTTATCTCTGCAACATGAATTATGTCTTGCTTAAAATTCATCCACCTTTGTCGCAAGTCTCCATCCAGCGGTTGATCCCAGTCGATCTTCTTCTCCCACAGTTCCTGCAGGAAGCATTTTGCGATTACAATAACTGGTCCGATTAGCCCCAAGGGATCAAACAAGCGTGCTGTGTCGGAGATAACACTGCGTTTGAAAATTTGTTCGACACAATTCCAATTGGGTATGTCGAAACCTAGGCTGTCTGCTTTTGGTGACCATTTTAATCCAAGGGCTTTAATGGATTTGTTAGGATGTATCAACAGCTCCGAACCCATTTGACGCAGTTGGGTTGGAAGCGTACTAAAACTCTCCTTTGAATTAGATGCCCACTTCCTTAGATGAATACCAGCAGACTGCAACAACTCGGCCATTTCTTCACATAAACGCTTGCCTTGTTCGACAGTGTCTACACCACTAATCATGTCGTCCATGTAAAAGTCTGTCGCCAAGGATTGTGAAGCCACAGGGTGCGATTCCTTTGCCTCTTTTGATAATGCTTGCAGACACTTGGTGGCCAAGTATGGAGCTGATGATGTTCCATATGTAATAGTTTTCAGTTGATACGTACGAATTCCACCATGTTCTGTATCTTCCCAAAGATACGTTGTAACGGACAGTCTGCTTCTGCTATCCATACTTGACGATACATCGCAACGGATTTCCAGGTATCCAGTGCAGCACTATCGTTGAATCCACCCAAAATGTGCACTTTATGTCGCGTTTTAAGCTGCTCTGTAGTTTTTTTCCACAAATGGCACAGTAATAAAGCGCCCGACAATTCCAACCTTGGTAGCATTACTCTTTTCTGTTTCCTTGCATTTTCAATAGGCGCTACCTTGGACTTGGCACACATCAGCTCTACCTTTATAGTACCATATACCGATGTAGTTCGCATATAGATGCAGGCACCATACGCCTTTTCCGATGCATCACTAAATCCGTGTAACTCTATGACTTCTGCGTCTTCAGCTATCACTCGACGTGCGACCGTTATCTCTGCAACATGAATTATGTCTTGCTTAAAATTCATCCACCTTTGTCGCAAGTCTCCATCCAGCGGTTGATCCCAGTCGATCTTCTTCTCCCACAGTTCCTGCAGGAAGCATTTTGCGATTACAATAACTGGTCCGATTAGCCCCAAGGGATCAAACAAGCGTGCTGTGTCGGAGATAACACTGCGTTTGAAAATTTGTTCGACACAATTCCAATTGGGTATGTCGAAACCTAGGCTGTCTGCTTTTGGTGACCATTTTAATCCAAGGGCTTTAATGGATTTGTTAGGATGTATCAACAGCTCCGAACCCATTTGACGCAGTTGGGTTGGAAGCGTACTAAAACTCTCCTTTGAATTAGATGCCCACTTCCTTAGATGAATACCAGCAGACTGCAACAACTCGGCCATTTCTTCACATAAACGCTTGCCTTGTTCGACAGTGTCTACACCACTAATCATGTCGTCCATGTAAAAGTCTGTCGCCAAGGATTGTGAAGCCACAGGGTGCGATTCCTTTGCCTCTTTTGATAATGCTTGCAGACACTTGGTGGCCAAGTATGGAGCTGATGATGTTCCATATGTAATAGTTTTCAGTTGATACGTACGAATTCCACCATGTTCTGTATTATTATTATTATTATTATTATTATTATTTATTTATTAGTCAACGGACTCTTGAAGCCCACTCGACAGCGTTCACAACATGAAAATGACTATTTAAGACGTTAGGAATCCGAGGTAGCGCGCTGGATACTAATGTTGTCGACGAAAGTCGCAGTTGTTATGCCTGGCTCGAACGCATCGGAGACATCGTTAAAGTTGCGACACATGACCAGGAAAGGGTCGGATGATCCAAACACTGTGCGCCGATTTTCCACCGCCAACAAGGATCGCGTCCGGAGAGAACGGGCCGGAACGTAAAGGTTGATGGACGAGAGTAGTGTAGCAGAGTCGACGTGGCCATTCAATAGACCCGCTACGAACAATCTCCTAGCGTTCAGCAACCTTTCCTCGAGGGGCGATAGGCCAAGCAGCAAGCACCTGGTCCGATAGTCCAGTTGGCGATCCCAGGAACACAAGGCGAAGCGCGTAAATTTGCGCTGGATGGACTCGAGTCGTGCAAGTGGCCGAGCTGCCGTAGGCCACCAAACGACATTGGCGTACTCCAATACCGATCGGACGAGCGAACAATACAGCGTTTTAGCGCACACAGGATCACGGAGCTCGCGGGTAAGGTTAACAACCAGACCGACCAAACGATTTCCCCTAGCGACAGCGTGTTCGAGCTGATCATTGAAAGATAGTCTCGAATCTAGAAGAATGCCAAGATCTCTAATGCACTGCTTTCGTTCAAGTTCGAGGCCATCAATTTCGTATGCGAATGTTACCGGGGCTTTTAAACGGCTGAACGTTATCACACTGCACTTCGCGGGACAGATTGCCAAGGCGTTACGTGCACACCAGGAGTTAAACTGCTTGAGCGAATCCTGCAGCACAGAGTGATCATCGGAACAGCGAATCGCACGAAACAGTTTCGCATCGTCCGCGTACAAAAGGTGATTGTTGGATGGCAGGATCGTTGAAACATCATTGACGAAGATAGTAAACAGCAAAGGACCCAGATTGCTACCTTGCGGCACTCCAGAAGACGCCGATATGGTCCTAGATAAGGAGTCGCCTATCCGTACCTTGTAGCAGCGATCGGTGAGATACGATCTAAACCAATTAGTTAATAAATCAGGAAAGCCCAAAAAGTTCAGTTTGGCCAGCAGGATGCGATGTGATACGCTATCAAACGCAGCTTTGATATCAGTATAAACGGCATCAACTTGAACTCCTTCATCGATCGAGCGGTGGCAATGATTTACAAATTCCAATAAATTGGTCGTTGTTGATCGTTTAGGCATGAAGCCATGCTGGGTCGCACTGATGTAGTTACGAGCGGAGGCTAGTAGCGGCTCATAAACCTGTAGCTCGAACACTTTAGCGCAAGCACAAAGAGACGTGATGCCGCGATAGTTAGCTGCGTCAGATTTACACCCCTTTTAGTAGATAGGGACCATCCAAGAATTCTTCCATACCGAAGGGAATGTGCCAGACTGCAATGATTCGCAAAAGATTTTAGATAAAATCGGAGCGATTGAAGATACACAGCGTTTAAGTATGATCGCAGGTATGCCGTCCGGTCCCGGAGCGTATGACGATTTGAGGCGTCTAATCGCGGTTGCGACACTTTCCGCGTTAATAACAGGCAAAGCTGGACAAAGGGCTCCCATGGGCGTGTTGACCAGTGCGGCGTCTACGGTCTCGAGATCCACGACATCCGGTTGGAATGAATCCGCGAAGCGTGTAGCAAATAACTCGCACACCTCGGCAGGTGTAGTCGCGAGGGTCCCACCGTAAGTTATGGTACTCGGAAGGCCAGATGTATTACGTTTATTGTTGACAAAATTCCAGAAGAACCGTGGGTTACGGTGCAGGTTGAATTGGACACGGTATAAATATCTTCGGTAGCAAGACCTATTGTAGCGCCGGTAGAGCGAGTGCACGGTATTGTAATGCTGCCTTGATGTTGCCGAACGCCGCGCACGCAGATTCCGATATGCTACACGTTTAGCTTTTTTCAGAGCTCGTAAAGTACGATCACCCCACGGTGGTCCCCCGGGTGGTAGCTGCAGAGGCACGCATTTGCGCAGCGCGTGTGACATAAACTCAGAGAAAGCCTTAACTGCTAGGTCAAGGGAAGCGTAATCATTGCAGCTAAAACGTTCGTCAAAAGATGAAATCAAACTCTCAAGTTTATGAATATCGGCCCGGGCGAAGTTCAGACGCTTTCCAGTGGTGATATTAGCAGCTAGATTAACGGGTGCTATTACATCGAACTCAAGTGGTGGGTGATGATGATCAATCGGGAGCAGAGGATTATCGCTGACTGATACCACCGATGAAGCGGACGCTGTTACTGAGTTAGCGAATATAAGATCAAGGACGTTGCCAGAGGAGTTGATCTTGTTATTAATTTGAAAAAGCGCGTTGTGATGTAAATCATCGATGAACTGAGCGCGACGTGTAGACAGAGAAACTGGCTCAAAAAATTCGAAAGAAGTATCGGTATCGGCGATCGCAGCTGACCAGGAAATCGAAGGTTGATTAAAGTCACCAATAAGCAGGAAACCGTCGCCAGGCCGCAGAGATGAGCATATGTTGCTGATGCAGTCAAGAACCGTGCTGATCGTTGTCGCGCACGCACTATGGCTGGGAGGAAGGTAGACAGCAACAACGAGCAGGCGAGTATTAGCGAACAGGATACAAACACAGATTATCTCGAGCGCCGGGTGATGCAACGGGATCTCATATGAATTGAGCGATGAAGAGCAAGCGATCAAAACTCCGCCACCGCGAGAGCAAACACTGCTAGCGGCGTTCCTGTCACAGCGGTAAACACAGAAGCTCTTGTCGAAAAAGAGAGCAGATGGTAAACTTGAGTCCAGCCACGTTTCGGTGAGAATAATGACGTCATGATCAGCTTCCAACACCGATAAACTAAATTCTCTATCCTTCGAACGCATGCTTCGGACATTCTGGTAGTAGAAAGAAATACGTTGTGATTTCATCGCTGCGGTCGCTAACATTGATGATGAGTGCAGAGGATCATTTCGGGTCGGAACCACCGTATTCGTCCTGCACGGTAAAGCATCGGTGATAGTGTGAGTGACATTATACGATGATGTTTGCAAGTGCTGTGGTAGAGCGCGGTTATTTAGGAAAAAACTGGTCCAAAGTAGTTTGGTGCGTTCTGGTATTAGCATTCGTCGTAGGAAGTTCAGTTGGAGAAATCAGCGTGTTATTCGGGTCAGGTGGTGAGTGAGTATGATCGGGAGTCATTGGTTGAAGCGACGGTGATTGATGAGAGTAGGCGACATTCTTGTGCGTTTTGTGTGTTTTTGCCTGTTGAATACGCGCAATAAATTCACGTATCTGCAGCCCAGCCGGCCAAGATTCGGGGGAAAGTGCTTTAACCCGAAGCGCGGCGGTGATTCTCACCTTGAATGAGAGCGCTCTTACTGAACGTGGATCAGTACCTTTCTTCAGCAGGCAGAAACCGATAGCATCTTCGGTATTTAAACAATTTTTCACCATGGTGACAACTTGGTCAGCTGTGACGGACGGTTCTACGCTCGAGATGTGTATCCACATGTAATTCGGTCGTGTTGACAGTGGTAATGCAGTTGCAGAAGTGAGTGTGGTATTAGTGCCTGTGATTGTCGGTGGTAGTGATGGTGCGTTGTACGGGATGCTTTTCGAAGTTTGGGTAACGACGGGGGGTGCTGGCGTGGCAACGGTGTTGGTATCAGATGGTGAACAAACATCTCTGTATAATCTACGACGTTTACTGGCCGGAAACAAAAATCTTCCCAAAGATACGTTGTAACGGACAGTCTGCTTCTGCTATCCATACTTGACGATACATCTTTTCGATGTCCGCCGTTAGCGCATATTTTGGCATACGAAATCGCATTATAATGCTCAATAGATCTTCTTGAATTACCGGACCGACTAGCAAGGCATCATTTAATGATATTCCAGAATCCGTCGAACAAGAGGCATCGAAAACCACTCGTAGTTTCGATGTGAGCAATCTTTTCATTTACTGGATCAGGATCGATTTCTACCATGTACCCTAATCGCAGATATTCATTCAAAAACTCCTGATATTGTGCCTTCAATTCAGGGTTGGCATTAAGCCGACGGCTCAACGAGTGGAGTCGTCGTTTGGCGATGGTGTACGAGGTTCCTAGCTTCTTGATCTTAACTCGATCCTTTTTTTTTTAACAATTTAAAAGATTTTGTTTTATTCAGATTTTTTTTCCCTGAACAAATCTTTTACTCCTTCTTCTTCGACTTCCCCCGCTAGGGTTTTGCGAAGAAGTTTGATTTTTTCCTTTGACTTCCGATTTCGACCATTCATTCCAACCCCATTGGCCTTAAGAGCCCTCCCCAAAAGAAGTCCTCCGTTAGCGACCCTACGTCGCTGCTTCCGTTAACGAAGCCTCCTCTGCCGGAGTTTGTCGAGCTGGAGCGCGACCTCTTTCTGCAGCTGTCCGCTGTCGTCGTGCCCTCTCCATCTCGTTCCTTCTTCGCCGTCTTCGGATCAGCTCCACCTCCGATGGCGCAGCCCGACGTCTCCGACCTCCTCCGGAAGGAACCGGTGGCAGCATTCCATCCCTCATTCGACCTCTCCATATTCGCTGCATATAGATCCGGCGCTCACGCCTCATACGCAGCGTCTCAGGGGATGGTGGTCTCCCCCTGCTGCGTCTGGGAATGGGGGGTGGCGCTGTTCCCAGCCTCTCGGCCTCGACTGCAGTCCGCAGTATCTCGTCGTCACGAGCAGCTTGCGCCGCACGCACATCCGCCGCCAGTTGCTGCTCAGCTCTATCGTTTGCTCGCGCTCTACCGTATGCTCGCGCTCTAAAGCAACGACCTCGAGCCGCTCGATCGGTTGCTTCCTGCTGCTGTTGACCATACAGCGAAGATTGCAGATCGGCCGCTTCCTGAGCCTCTGGAGATGCCTGGTTGGCAGTGTTGTTGTTGGCGACCTCCTCATCTCGCCAGATCTGCTGCAACGCCGACATCACCAACTTTGCAGCCTCCTGTACGCGGCACCAATTCTCCTTACTCTCCAGCAGTTTTGATGGCAGGTTGCTGGAGTCTATTTGGTCCGCCGTACCCCAACACAACAGCTCTCGTCTCACGTCTTCAAACGCCGGACACTGGAACATCACGTGCTCCACGGACTCGACCACTCCTCTGGAGCACCTCGGGCATTCCGGAGACACGGCAAACCCGCAGACGTGCAGGAATTCACGCAGAAAGCCGTGTCCCGTTAGCACCTGGGAGAGATATAAATCTACCTCTCCGTGCTTTCGATCGATCCATGGACGCAACCGTGGAATCATACGGTGGGCCCAGCGCACGTACCTGCTGGATCCGGGAGCCACTGCCGCCTCGTCCCACTCGAGCTGCCACTGTTGTAAGGTGACCTCTCGTTCCTCGCTCCGGATCTGTCTCCTGCTGACGTCCGTGGCAAAAGACGATGCAGCCTCCTCTGGTGTACATCCCTCTGCCAGGACCTCGATATCGTCGGCGAATCCAACGATACTCACACCTTCCGGGAGCTGGACCCGCAACACGCCGTCATACATGACGTTCCACAGTGTCGGTCCTAGAATCGATCCCTGCAGAACGCCTGCAGTCACTCAACGCGTCACTGGCCCATCGCTGGTGTCGTATACGAGCTCTCGGTCGGTGAAGTAACTCCTGATGATTCGTTGCAGCTGCACCGGAACACCCTTTTTCGCTAAGAGCCTCTTCGATCGCTTGCCAACTGGCAAGACTTGTTAAATGCATTCTGAATGACGAGTGCAACAACCAGGAGACAGCGCTTGTCCCGGCTGTTCGTCCGTCCGAACGACATAGCACGTCGTCCTGCGTCCACTACCAGCTGTATCGCCTGCAGAGTCGACCTCCCCTTCCGGAACCCGAACTGGTTTTCGGCCAACCGCACCGCATCCGGATCCTCCAGCACCTCGTTCAGTCGCTCCAGCACCAGCCTCTCAAATGCCTTGCCAACGGTGTTCAGAAGGCACACTGGGCGAGAAGATGACGGGTCGCCCGGTGGTTTACCTGGCTTCGGCAGTAGCACCAGCTTCTGGCGCTTCCACTCCGGTGGAACGGTGGCCGAATCCAAGCACTGTTGGTAGAGCGCCTGAAAAGTCTCCGGATACTCGCGGATGGCAGCCGGTAAGGCTGCATTTGGCAGGCCATCCAGACCCGGTGCCTTTCTCGGGTTTATTTTGGTCGCAATTGTCCTCAGCTCCTCGATGGTCACCGACCTTATCGTCCCCGAGCAGTCCGTGTTCATCTCCTCCGACCAGACCACAGGAGGATGTTCCGGGAACAGCTCATCAACCACTCTCCGCAGGACTTCTCGCTCTCTCGCCGTCCCGCTACCCTGCAGCCGTCGAAGAACCGTACGGAACCACTGTCCTGTCTGATCATCTGCAAGGCCCTGCAGCATCTCCTTGCTGTCCGCTCCTTGCTGTCCTTGATGGCCGCCTTGAGGGCAGTTCTGGCCTGCTGGTACTGGTCAGCAGCGTCGACTCTCCCAAGACCAGAGCTCTCGCCATCCAACCTCTGTCTGGCCACACGGCACTCCTCGCACAGACGACCGATTTCCGGCGTCCACCAATAGGCTGGTCGGCCAACAAACACCTGCGACGGATACACCCGCGACATCACTCCATCGCACGCCCTCGTCAGCGCTCGTTCCAGGCCTTCCGCATTGGTGACTGCATCAGCGAACTGCGCTGCTCCCAGTGCAAGCTGGAAAAGCCGAGGACAAAACTATCTGGTCCGCCATCTCGTTCCCGCCTCTGGAACAGCCGAGGTCTCCCGTCGTCTGCCACGTGCGCCCCGACAGCAAACCGGATGTACATATGATCGCTGTACGAGTAGCGACTCAGCAACCTCCAGCACCTCTCCGGATTAGTTGCCAAATCCCGCCGGCTGATGCATGTTGAGGCGAACGCAACATCCACCCTACTGGGACGAGCTACTCCTTTGCCGATAAAGGTGGGAGCCGATCCGATGTTAAGGACCTCCAGACTCAAGCTCTCTGCTGTCTGGAGAAGCGCCTCCCCCTTCTGGCTAGAACGTCTGCTTCCCCAGGCGCTGTGCCAGGCGTTGAAGTCTCCCGCTAGCACCACACGTGGATGTCCACTGGCAATCATCTCGATACGCTCCAAGTACGCTTCGAACTCAGGCACGCCGCTCGACGGGGAGATGTAGCAACATATCAGAAATATGTCTGCTACCTCCGCCGCCACGATGCCGGAATGCTGCACGCTCCACACCTTCTGAATCGGAAAGCGATTCCCGCTACACACGATGGCCACCTTCAGGTCGCAGTCCGCTACCCAGTTCCCGTTATTGTTCGGAACGTAGCATAACTCCGACAAGAATGCAACGTCGACTCCTTCCTCCCGCATCGTGTTGCGGACAGGATGCAGCAGCTATGCGGTGCGTTCCCCCGCACTTAATGCATCTCACGTTTGCCAGGCATGTTGCAGCTTTATGGTCGTTTCCGCCACAACGCAAACACATGACACTCCTGTGCCAAATGCCCTCGCTCTAAACACCGGAAGCAACGACGATCCTTCATGTTGGCCTTCGGCGCCTCCCAGACGTTACAAACCGAGTAACTTATCTGGAGCCGCTTTCCAACCAGATTCTCTGCTTCGCTGCGCGGTAGACGAACTCTAGCTCGTTGTGTACCATCCCGCTGTTCCCACACACTAATTGTGGCCCCAGTCTCCGTTTTGCCAAGCTGAGTCACGATGGCCTTACGGATGTCCGTCTCCTCCGCCAGGTGGTCAATGTTGGTCACCAACAATTCCGACATTTCCGTTACCAATCGTGCCGTGCCCTTTTCACCTAGGGTTTCCTGAACCTTAACCAGTAAGGTAGCACTATCGGTGTCGCGACTCAACGGTAACCGTAGGTGTTCCCGCGGTGTCCGCTTTCCCACTCCGATCTGGCGTTGATGGTCCTGTAGAACCGGATTAAGCCTGACCGCTTCGTAAACGTTGCAGAAGCTCACCCCGCTCGCTGGGACAACCACTATCTCGTCGAGGCGTTTTCGCGCCGGGCGCTTCTTTTCTCGCTGCAACTGTTCGTGTCGCTGCACCTGCACCGGTTGTACCCTTCACCCCGACTGTTGTTGCTGCGGCTGCTGTTGTTGCCGCTTCAGTGGCTGTTGACGTTGCAACTGCTGATGTTGCTGCTGATGCAAGCGTTGCGGCTTACCCCAAGCCACCACAGCCCAGGATTCACCCTCTTCAACCGTGGGCCACTGGCTTCGGTTCTCCATCTGCTGCAACTGCTGCTGCTGCTTCTCCTGTTGATGCTGCGGTCGCTGTTGGTCTCGCTGCTGCTCCACTCGCTGCTGCTGTTGCGGCCGCTGTTGCCGTTTCTGCTCCCTTTCCGCTTTCAACTCCGCTCGAAGGGCGGCATTATCCTCTCGAGCGCACTGATCCCGGTAACGCGACTCCTCGCGTACCGCTTGCAGCTCCTTCCTGGCTGCTTCGGCCTCCTCCCGCATTTGGACCCGCAGCAATGAGATTTCCTCCTGCAGATCCTTTACAATCTTCGCAAGCTCCTCATTTGCGAGACCCGAGCTCTCCAACAGTCTGCGAAGCTCCCCATTGGAGACACCCGGACCCACCTTATTGCTTCGAACCACTCTTGGCTCCGTTATGAGCGGCGGCTTGGCCGGTCTCTCCTCCGCTGACTCTGTCCTAGGACGGAGGGATCGCCCGGACATCTCCATGTCTCGGGCCCTCCTGCTTTGAACTCGACTTTTCGCGGCTTCTTTTTTTTTATTATCGCTCCCAGATGGTTTCTCCACGCTCTCCCGAGTATTTTAGAAAAATTTGAAAAATTTAGAAAACACGAGCAGTTCCAAATTCCCTACAAGCTCGAATCGAGCTCTTATTCGAGCAGTCAGAGTGATACCTAGTGTGACCAGAACTACCGATTTATCTGTATTCCTACCGATTTTTGATTAGCCTACCGATTCACAGGCGAGTACCCTGAAACTACCGATTTTTCAAGAGTCCTACCGGAAATCACCGGAAATATTGCTGAAGAAGTCATAAATGTAAGAATGAATTGTCTACAGACAATCAAAGACTGCATATTTCTCCCGATTTTTGGCTCTTTTTGTGCCGCTGAAAACGACAAAATTCACAACAGTTCAGCATTTCCATTTTCACTGCGAACACCTGACCCCCCCCCCCCCCCCCACACGAACATATTCGCATCAATTTTCATACACAAATGTTCAATGCCGTGTTTTTTTATCTCCGTGGCGTTTGTCAAGTGTTAAATTTAGGAAATTTAGGAAGATACTTCAGAGGACAAATGGATATGCGAGGCTCCTTGTTGTTCCTAAACATATGCAATATTATGAGCGAAAACATGAAAAGTTATTCATAAATTAATGTTTTTACAAAAACATTTGCTTACTCCAATAGTTTATGCACTAAAATGCAACAAAAATATGCCACGCGCTCCGAAATTGGCACCTTTCCGTGAGAAAAAGCTGACGGAAAGTTGTTTGAGAGTTTCGCCTTTCCGTTTGTGTATAAGGATGCAAATCTAGCCTGCTTGTTTGTAACCTTTCCTTTCGTTAAATTTGATTTTTCCAACAGATCACAAACTTGACTGTTATAATACAAATCTTCCGTTTTTGACAACTTGTCTTTACAATTTATGTATGATAATTGATGGTATTAGCTGAAGAGAACATGAGCTTAACAGAATTAGGATCATACCGACAACTACCGATAATTTTTTTTGCTTTCCTACCGATAACGAGGAAAACAATCTGGTCACACTGGTGATACCACCGGTTTCCCGAATTTGTTTATTGGGCACTTTCCTTCCTTCGAGCAGTTTTCGAGCACTAACGTTCACTTTGACATTCACTTTGAAATTTCTGCTTCTGGGTCGTGCACGATTGGCCACTTCCTGCAGAAATCCCTTTTTTTTTTTTTTTTTTTTTTTTTTTTTTTTTTTTTTTTTTTTTTTTTTTTGTTAACGGGGAGGGAACCTTCAAAAGGTACCCACCTCGAAGGGCGGCTTGCGGCTACAAACCAATCCCTCCGAGATGGGTTATGTGGGATTCATCGTGACGCTGGGCCCGTGAAGCGGACCCGGCAGCCGATGGGACCCTAACTAAACCACTCCTCGACCTGATCCGAACCCTGCCGATGCGCTTGATGTGCGTAGTACTCCATGCAGGAACGTTTGTGCGATGCACCCATCCTGTTGACGCGCTGCTGCTTTCCAATGCTGCTACTGCGTCATCCGTCCTAGTTGTCTCAGCTGCTGCTGCTGCTTCGTGCCTTCCTTCCGCTGCTGCTGCTTAATTCCGCCCGTCCGTAGCCGCTACTTCCGGTGGGGTCTAGCTCCTGCTGCTGCTCTGGTTACTCGTTGCTGCTGCTGCTGCTTCCGTTGTCGTCGTCCTTTGGTGCGGTCCCGTTTGTACCGTGTTCCGCCGTCGTTGTTGTCGTCTCCGTCTGGCCGTAGGTGGACTTTCCTCATTCCATCTCACTTGGAGGTTTCTGAAGATGGTCCTTGCGGCGGTCCGGACTGCTTCCCATGTGCTGCTGTTGGCACACATTTCCGCTGCAAGATTTTCTATCGTCAAGCGGGTGTGGCTCTGCTGCTGCATCTCGTGTTGGGTTCGAGCAAACCGTGGACAGTGGAACATTACGTGGTCGACATCTTCCACTTGGTGTTCACACACCGGGCAGTTTGGCGAGCCGTCGAGGATGCCTTTTTCGACGAAGTAGCTCCGGAGAAACCCATGCCCTGTAAAGAGTTGAGAGAGATAAAAATCAATTTCTCCGTGCTTGCGATTTACCCAGGACATAATGTCCGGGATAATTCTCCTCGTCTTCATCCCCGGCGATCTCGGCTGCCCCGCTCCGGCTGTCCATTGTTGTTGCCAGCGTCCCATGGTCTCTTCCCTTTGCCGCTTTCGTATGTCTGGTCCTGGACTTCCCCTCGCTACCTTTTCGTCGTGGCAGCGGATGTCCTCCTCTAGGAGAAGGACTAACGGGATAGTGCTTGCGACCACGCAAGCGGCATCGTAGGAGACCGTTTGGAAGGCACTGGCCACTCGAAGAACTCCTGTGCGGTGCGTCCTCTGAACCGTGGTCCGGTGAACGTCCTTCTGAAGAAGCGTCCGTCCCCACGATGGTGCCGCGTAACGGACAATGCTATTCCCAACGTTAACCAAGGGTCTCCTTCTGCTGCTTTTTGGGCCACACTTATTCGGCATCAGAGCGGTCAAGACATTCGTGATACGTGATGCCTTGCTGCAAACCTTCTCCAAATGCCGACCGTGGTGCTGTTTGCGGCAGAGCTCGACCCCCAGGTACTTGAGCGATTCCGTGGATACGATCGTGTGTCCCCCCGCACGTAGTTGACCTACCTGCGGGTTGTGATGAGTGCAGAAGATCATGTAGCCGGTCTTTTGATGGGCCAGCTTCAGTCCCACTCCATCCATCCAACGCTCGATCATCTCCAGGTTCCTCGTAGCAAGGTTGCTGATTTCCTGCGGGTCCCTCCCGATAAGGGTAAACGCCACGTCGTCAGCAAACCCTATAATGTCCGCACGCTTTCCGAACAGCTCCAAACGAAGAAGGTCATCGTACATAACATTCCACAGTGTTGGTCCTAGAACCGAACCCTGCGGGACGCCTGCCGATACTGGTAACGAGACCATTCCTTCATCCGTTTCGTAGTGGAGCGTGCGATTGGTGAAGTAGTTCCACAGCAGCGCCTGGAGGTACGGTGGCGTGTTCCTTCGCTGCAGAGCTGCTCCGATCGCTGTCCAGTTGGCCGTGTTGAAGGCGTTCTTCACGTCGATTGTCACCATCGCACACAGTCGATCGCCCCTGCGCTTCTTGTCGAGCGCAACCCTTCCGTTGGCAATCACCCTGTTGATGGCATCCATGGTTGAGCGTCCTTTCCTGAATCCGTATTGGGCATCAGCGAGACCGCCCGTTGCATCCAGATGCTCCGTAAGTCTGCGCTGTATGAGTCGCTCCAACACTTTTCCCAGAACACTCAGCAGGCAGATTGGCCGGTACGACGATGATTCTCCGGGTGGTTTCCCGGCCTTCGAGAACAGCACTAGCCGTTGCCTCTTCCATTCGACGGGGAAGTGGCCGGAATCGATGTAATGCTGGAACGTTCTCATGAAGACGTGTGGAAACGCCGTCATCGCCGCAATCAAGGCCACGTTCGGAATGTTGTCGTCTCCTGGGGCACGCTGGGGATTGAGCGATTTTGCAATGCTCACCAGCTCGTCCTCGGTAACGGCATCCCGTGCCGTGTCCTCGTCCGTCAATCCTGTTGCCGTGGGCCATTCCATGGGCGGTTGCACCGGAAAAAGTTCGCCGACGATGTGCTGCAGCTTGGCTGGATCCCGTTCCATCGGTACTCGGGCTCCTTGCCACATTTGCCTCCGGATTTTGTAGCCTGGCCCGAATCCGTGGGGCCCCAGCTGTTCCGGAAGTTGATCGCCCTGCTCCTTCTTGCTCCGCTTGACCGCTTGCTCCAGTGCTGCTCTCGCTGCTGTGTACGCCGGACGGCGATCCTGTCGCTGCTCTTCCGTTCGGGCTCGCCTGAGTCTTCTCCGCATCCCGATGTAAGTGCGACGTAACTGGGAAATCTCGTTATTCCACCAGTACACCGATCGTCGTCCTCCCCGTGCTGCTGGCAATCTCGGCATCGTCGCGTCGCAGGCAGTTGACATTGCCTGCGTCAACTCGTCCGCCAAGAGGGTGCGGTTGTAGATGTCCAGTGACCCCAAAATTTCAACGAACAAGTCCTTGTTGAAATACCGGGTTGCCCATCTGCTCTCCGAAGCCTGCTGTGCACTGTGTCCCAGGTTACGCTGCGTCGTCGTCCTCCCGACCGCAAACTTGATGGTATTGTGGTCACTTGGATTTTCGTCGCAGACTCGCCAGTTATTTTCCCCCAGAAGAGACGAGCTGCAGAAGGAAACGTCGATAATGGAACTACGGCCACTGTTGTTGCTCCAGGTTGGCCGGTTGCCCCGGTTCAACAAGACTAGCTCAAGTGATGCCATAGCATCCATCACCACTGCTCCCCTATGAACTCGTTCTCCATCGTTGTGTCTGCGTTCCATCCCCCACGCTCCTGACCAGGCGTTGACGTCCCCGCCGATCACGGTGTCCCGATTCCGCGGAATCACCGACGCAATTTCGGTCCATTTGCGTCGATAATCCTCCACTGACAAATCGGACCCCACAGGAGGTAGATACACGGAGCAGAAAACGATACCACGCATTTCGACCACGACGAAGTAATCCCGCCGATTCTCGATTATGCGTTGGATAGGGTATCTTCCTGTCGATACTGCTGCAACTCTGCCCGTCGGATCCGCGACCCAGTTACCGTTGTTCTCCGGAATCCGATATGGATCGGCGATCAACACTATGTCGCAGCCTTCGTTCCGAGCAGTCTGCATCAGCATGTCCTGGGCCAGCTGGCTGTGATTAAGGTTCTGTTGAAGGACATTAATCATGACGAGGCCGGTTTTTTACCCCTTCTCCTACTTGGCGGCAGTTGCGCTGTCCGAACGAGTGCCCGATTGCTTCCGGGCCCTTGCAGACGAGGCATTTCCGTTCCTTGGTGCACGGTCCTGAGTGCTTAGTCTCCGCACATCGATGACACTTGCTTGACCGATCCTTCCCACGGCAGTGAGTGGCAATGTGGCCAAACTCGTAGCACCGATAGCATTGGCGCTTCACCTCAACCTTCTTGAACCGGCAGCACTGGCTGAATCCGACAACATGCTGTTTTAGTAGCACGTCGTCCGTTACTGCCACCTCTGGGCATCCGAAAAATGCGACCAGCGTTCCGTAATTGGATTTAATGGTACTGATCTGGTCCGCGTAGATCGTAACTCCCAGGGCTGTGCTAAGGTCCGTTGCAATTTCCTCGTTGGTGCAGCTTGGTGGAATGTTCGTGCAGGTGAGGCGAGTTGTGGGGGTCCGTGGTCGGGCTTTCGCTTTGCCCTCCAGTGCTTCGGACACTTTCCGCCACATCTCAAGCGTCTCGTCGTGGCTCTTGCAGGACAGTTCCAGAAGAATATTCCCCTGGAAATTCATCCTTACACGCTCCACTTTCTGCCGATCATCCCCCAGCTTTTCCTTGAGGATGCGCATCATCTCGTCCTGTGTTGTGTTGTTCGTTGTTTCCAACTCCAACGCATCTGGGACGCGATGCGCGCGCTGCTTCGGTTGCTTTGGTTGTTGCTGATGCTCCGGTTGCTGCCGCTGCTGATGCTGGTTCGCGTCAAGCGCCACTGTTTCCTGCTTCCGCTGCTTCCTCCGTGCCCGTCGCTTGGCCTGTTTGCTCAGAACTTTTGTCCATTCGGGTGCCGGTTCTTGAGACTTGTCCTGGTCCTGTCTGTTGCCCGTAGTCTTGCTCTTGTTTTGTCTGCGTTTGCGTTTCTTTGTCTTTTTGGCTGTCTGTGTGTCTGTGTGTTTATCTGTTATGTTGCTTGTCTCATCGTTTGAGAGGGTCAAGGGTGTGTCCGTGGTCGTGGGGATGTCTGTTTCAGAGTTTTGTGTGGTTTCGGTCTTTTTGTTTGTTTGTGTTTTGGTGTTTGTGTCTTTTGGTGTTTTTGTCATTTTGTTTGTGTGGGTCGAGGGGTTGTTTGTTTGGGTGTCCTGTGTGTTTGTTGGTTTGTCTGTTTGTGTGGTGTCTTTGCTGTTTGGGTTGTCTGATGTTTGGTTTATCTGTGTTTGTGCTTGTGTTTGTTCCTGTGTCCACTGTTTTACAGCGTTCAACTTAAGCAGAAGCTTGTTGTTGGCCTCCAAGATCAATTCCGTCGTGTGCATCAGCTCTTCCACCTCCTCTTTGGTCGGACCGGGAGACAGCTGTTTTCTGGGAGACTGGGGTGCAGGCTGGGCCTCCACGAGTGAAGACCTGGCCACTTCACCTACATTACCCGTGGACTGCCGCTCAACCGGTGTCACAATGAGTTCCGGTAGTTCGTCCACTCCACGTGGCGGTGATTCGGGAACGTCCGTCATTGTTGTTTTGTCTTGATTTCCCGTCTTTTTTTTGTCGTCTGTATCGGCAATCAAATTCAAGGTAGTCCTGAATTTGAGTGCCCAGTCTTTTGGCATAGTGGGGAGTCCTTTTGTCTTCTGTCCGTCCCGTATGTCACGGATTAAGCCAGTCAGTATCGCCATTGCCCGCTCTAAATCATTCGCGGGACTGTTGCCAACGGGGTACCGTACCAGGAAGTCCTCCAAGCTGCGCCCAGCCGTAGATGTAACCAGTGGTCCAGCACTCCCCTCGATGACCGGCTGCAACGTCGACCGCTTTGCCAGGCCCAGTCCAACCTTCGAAGTGCTTTTCAAAGGTGCGGAAGCTTCCGCTGATGGAAGGGTTGGCACGGCCGGCGAGGAGCCTAGTGTCATCCGGCGAGTGAGTAGGGCCTCTTGTCTGGTTGACATCAACGGGGTCGCCGTGCTTAGGGAGGCCCGTCCTCTGGAGGTCACCCGGGCCGGTCCCGAGAGTCGATTGGGCGATGCGGTCAGTTGCGACCTGGAGGTACTGCGCGTCATTGGGGCCATAGTGGAAGCAGATGAAGTTTTTTACCTGGAAATATAATAGCAGAGGGAAAGTGTAGTATTGCCTTTTTTGGAGGATATTGATAAAA
Organism: Anopheles funestus; assembly: GCF_943734845.2. Lineage (NCBI taxonomy): Eukaryota > Metazoa > Arthropoda > Insecta > Diptera > Culicidae > Anopheles > Anopheles funestus. Next base: position 52,080,449 of record NC_064599.1, read on the forward strand.
GTGAAAGGTTTTTCCCTGGAAGAGAAGAGAGGAAGGAGAGTGTAGTATTGTTTAATTGGGTAGGAGGGGTTCTATCTGAAATTATAAGAACAGAGGGAAAGTGTAGTGCTGCTTTTTTTGGGGGAGGTGGGTTGAATTAAGAGGTTTTCCCTGAAATAAAAGAGAAGAAGGAGAGTGTAGTATTGTTAATAATGGGGGGGGGGGGGGTAAGTTAAAGAATTTTCTGGAAATATAAGAAGAGAGGGAGAGTGTAGTATTGTTTGATAGAAGGGAGGAATTTGAGGGTTTTTTATGAATAAGGAAAGAATTAGCACTGATAAGAGATAGAGAAAAGGGAAAGTGTAGTATTATTAACAAGTGGAAGGTGATTTGGTAAATTGGTTATGAGGGGATGAGGATTTTGGCTGAAAATATAAGAGAGGAGGAGAGTGTAGTATTGCCTTGTGGGTTTAACGGATATATGGGATGGGTGTGAGAATTTTGACTGTAAGGAAAGAGGAGAATTAGTGCTGGAATTGTAGTAAAAGAAGGAGAGTGTAGTCTTGTTTATAATGGGGGGGAGGGGGGGAGATTATAAATTAATAGGATTATTTAATTTATGCTAAGCGGGAGAGAGAAGAGATGTTGAGATGTTGTGGATATGCAGAAGAAAATATAAATATATATATATATATAGTAGTATTTTCGGATTTGGTAGGTTTAGGTCGTAAATCGAAACTGGTTTAATATTCGGAAATTTTAATTCTAGAGTGTACAGTAGGGTATTTTGAAGGGGATTTGGATTTGTCTACGGAAACCTAATATATTGTTATTTAATTAATAGAATGCTTTGAGTGAAGATTGATTATTTCCAGGAAAAAAATTATTCAGGGATTAGTTTTTTATGTTGATGTGATGGTAAGAGAATTAATAAGTTAAGGCTTAATTTAGGAGATATTGTATCGGAACGGAACTCCTAGTTTGAGATTTAAATGAATGAATTAGTGAGTGAACTAATTGTTGGGTGAATTGGTTATTTGGGTGTAAGAGAGAGAATTGACGGATGGGAGCTACGGATGGGAGAATAAGCAAGGGATGCTAGTTGATGGGGTTTTTCCCGTTACGGGTAGAAGGTAGCAAGTGTGTACGTGGGAATAAACTACCAAGCGGGGAGAAAACTACCTTGCGCATGGAAAGGGGGTTTAGTGCGTACAGTTGATTATTATTTTAGAGGGTGTGGCAGGTGCAATAGAGAATGGTGAATAAGCAAAGGATGCTGGCTGTTGGGATTTCCCCCGTTACGGGTACAAGGTAGCAAGTGCGTACGTGGTTTCTCGAGGGGGGAAAAACTACCTTGCGCGTGGGAAAGGGATTTAGTGTGTTTAGTTAAATATTATTTTAGAAGGGTGTGGCAGGTGCAAAGGAGAAAAATATTATGAGCGTAGGGAAGTGTGGGTTTGGTCCGTGTATGCTATTTTAATATGGGTTAGGGCTAAATGTTGTGTGTTTGTGAATGGGTTTTTGCTCTGGAATTTTGAGATTCTTGTGGATTTTCCTAGCGATTTTTAAAATGGGGACTGGGAATTTGTACTTGGGTAAACAAGGTTTTTTAGGAATGTATGGTTGGTGTTATTGAGTGTTGGGAATAATTTATGAATTAAAATTTCTGCAATCTTAAATGTCTAGGACATGCCGGTTTGAATCTGCGCTGGCACTTGTGGGATGCTTCGTCGCTTGAGGATCAATTTCTGGAGCACACACACACACGCACGCACAAGCACTAGGACAATTAAGTTGGGACTGGTTTTGGCAGAGGGCCTCACCAATTTGTGGCGTCGACGCCGTCCGTCGAAAATCCGCGTATTTATTGTAGAAGACAACAAATCAAAACGGTTATCCACAGACGCGGTCGCCTCCCAATTGATCTTAATTGTCCGTTGATTCAATACACTGGCACTCGCTAAAGCAGGACTGGTTTGGCAGAGGGCTTCACCAACTTAGGGCGTCAACGCCGCCTGTAGAATATCCGCGAATTATCGTGGAAGACAATAACTCAAAAAATACGGCAATCAACAGACGCGGACGCCTCCCACTTGCACTTGTTTGCACTCAGTCGCACACGCACGCGCCACTGAAAGTTCTTCGCACACTAGACACTTTCACGAATGTTCTTAATTTCACTAGTCGGCAAAATTGTCGCAGAAGGCAACTTAATTTGATCGAAATTTAAAATGATCCACTTAACGCAGAAGGCGATTAGGATGCTATTGGAAATTAATGAGAAAAAACGGGACAAAAACACTGTGCCGACGGCAGAAGAAGAGAGAATTGGATATAATTTAACAAAAACCCGTTGGCAATTTGTCGCAGAAGGCAACTTAATTGGATCAATGAATAAATTAATAAACAAAACGGCAGATTTTCACTGGATTCGCGTTAGATTGTCACAGAGAACACTTTATTGAAACAGGATTCACGCTCGTAGGGATCACAAAACACAACACATAAAGCACAGCCACATCCAATCACAGAGTAATTCGGAACGCAACACCACTTCACTGTTGTTAGCACGATCACACACACACAAGCACAATATTTCCCTTCCAAGTCGCTGATTTAACACCTGCTGTGAGCACTCCACTAATTTCTACCAGAGGCGCGCCAAAGGTAGAAAAAGCTTTGTAGAACTCCAATACCAAGGCGAGAGCAAAGTGTGAACACGTCTGCTCCGGTCGGCTGTTCGCAAGCGTCTAACCCTGCAGAAATCCCTTAGTCGATGCGATGTCGCATCGTTTTTTTTCGGTATTTTTACCGATTTTCAGTGTCCTTTCACCTTACTTCAACCAATATAACACATTTCACACGCTTATTCGAAGATTTTTCACCAAAATTTCGCAATTTCTGAGGAGCGCCGTATGGTTGCGTGTTTACACCGTGTCAACACCTACTCTCTCTTAACTCGATCCTTTGGAAGTGCGACTATGTATCTTCCATCTGGCCCTCGCTTAGTAGTTCTATCAAATATATCTTCGCATTTCGATTCTTCGGGTGAAAAGGTACTTAACGTGTGACATGATTCGATTTCCCAGAATTTGGTAAGTTGTTCATCTAACGCTGGTTCGCTACAGGTAAGGTTCACGAGATGCGGTCGCTGGTTCTGAAGTACCGATGTTTTTCCCGAAACAATCCAACCCAATTGGGTCTCCTGCAGCAGCAATTTGTCACACTTCGATTGAAGTCTTAGTACTCCATCCATCAGTATGTCGTTGTATACTTCTCTGCCAAGAAGCATTTCGATGTTACCAACTTCACTACAAGTCGGTGTTGAGATACAACTATTCTGCTTCAGTATGGGTTGATATGTAACAAGAAGTAAAATGATTAAAGTAGTCTGTTCTCTGAAATCACAACGAGCAGTCGTGACTGTCGTTTGTTCTGCATTACTGAAACATATCTTTATAGTCGGGTCGGCAGGCCTAATATTCTTCGGTATTTCCCAAAGCTGCTGGTTTACTTTAGCTGGCGGAAGATTCCACATAATTTCCGACAGAACGTGCAACCTTAAAGGATAACAAACATTAGTAACTTGCGAACCTATTATAACGTTTTGCGATGAAGTTTGGCTGCCTCTACCCACAGTACCAATCGTTTGATGATCTCGTTGTTTGGTTACTCGTGGTCGCTGGACCAATCGTTCGGTGATTAGATTGATCTGTGCCCCACCGTCGAGTAGAGCTCGTGCAATTGTCTGGTTTCCATCAGGTGTCCAAACCGTAACTGAGACTGTCGGGAGTAAAACAGCAGTCGTGGTTACGGGTACGGCTTTCATCTCAGCTGGGGTTAGCATCACCGCCTGATTTCCGGTTTCCCTTTTCGATTCGACGGGTTGCGCAGGATCTCTATCGGCAGCAGCTACAGAAGTGTTCGGGTTGGGGGTTGATTCGACTGGCGACCTATGCAACATGGTATGGTGCTTTAACTTGCACACTCGACACGTACTCGATGCACACTCCTTCACGCGATGGTCCACTGCCAAACAATTGATGCAAAGCCCCTTTGCCTTGATTAAGTTGTACCGTTCCATCACCGAAAGATTACGAAAAGTCTGGCACTTAAACGCCGAGTGGTAATCTTGCGAACAAAAAACGCATTTTTCCGCAATCACGTTCAGGGTTGCACATACCTGCTTTAGCTTTTGTCGTCCGTGGTTGGTGTGTGTGCTCGTTGATACCTGCTCCTTAGTCTGAGGCAATGCTTGTAACATTACTACATGCTGCTTCAAAAACTGCACTATTTCAGTGTATTCAGCCAGTTCTACACTTCGGTGATATGTTTCCCATTGTTTTCGAGTATTCGCGTCTAATCTATCGCACAACATGTGGGCTAGAAGCACACTCCAGCCGTTTGTAACAACACCAACCTTTTCGACCATTTTGATGGCTCGCTCGAAGCCATCCAGCAAATTGGTGAGTGACTCGAAGCTTTCACGCTTTGCCGCGGGAATTGCGAAGAGTTCCTCCAAATAACGTCGCACCAATACTTTCTTGTTCTCGTATCTACTCTTACAGGGTTTCTCAGGCCAGCTCAACACCGTAACAGCACTTTTCAACAACGTGAAATGTGTATTCGAATTTGTATATCCAATTCGAACCCGGTAACTCTTTTCAACATGGTAAAACTACGTCTCGCATCCATAAAACCATTACTCGGCACTAAGAAATGCGTACTTGACAAATACGTCGCTGACTGAATGTTTATACTGCCTATTTCGATACTATCATCATCCGTACCATTTCATTTGATATAATCAAATGAATATCATAAGTTTAAAACTTTAATTATTTCCAAAATAAGCTGACAAACCACACATATATATGAAAAAAAAATCTAATTTATTATTGTTTGGTTTGTTTTGAAATTAAATATATGTAATGTGTTGTATAATTTGTAAAACTAACAATTGTTTTGAAATTCGATTTTTTTTTTGAATTTAATAAAGAAAACATATTAACTACATATGCAACTACTTTACGTAAATTTCGAATTTTATTTCTTACACTGCTGATTGTTTTTTTCAAGCGAAAACAGTTGGTTTGCTTAATAAATTACTTCTATACATGGTTAAAGTATTCAATTTGAAAATGTAAACGCTAATTTGGGTTTGGACAACAACGCCTTTTACATAGAAAAAACCTTTCCATTAGAAGAGAGGCAAACAACAAGTAGCGTGATACGTAAAGTAGTCTAAAAGTGTAGTCTATCTAAAATGAGTGAATCAGGCGAAAATTTGGAACAAAACAATGATCACGACACCGATATGGAGTTTGAAACTGAAGCAGTGATGGATTCTTCAACAACACAAAAAAACAAGTTACGAACGACCAGCAATATTGATCGCGAAAGAGTTATCAATGCTCATCAGAATGGATGTTCTGCTGCCGATATAGCCAGAATGCTGAATATAAACCGGTCAACAGTTTACAGCATTATTAATAAATTCGATACGACATTCGAAGTAAAAGCTTCAAAACGTGGAGGTGACAAAGAAAAAAAGATCAGCCCGGACATAGGGCAAAAAATAAGGGACTGGATTGATAAGAATTGCACAATAACATTGCAACAGTTAGCCGACAAAGTTTTTGATGATTTCGGGATACGCGTTAGCAAACCTACTGTTGCCAGGGAAATCAAAAGTTTTCACTACTCCTTAAAACGGATCCAAAAAATACCCGAGCGCAGAAATAACCCACAAACCCTAGAAATTCGTAAGGAGTACGCTTCACGCTTCTACGCGTTGCCAGGACAGGTCGCTGATACAAATGTGATATTTGTTGATGAAGTGGGTTTTTGTGTAAGCATGAGAGCAAGTCGCGGTAGATCGGCAGTAGGAACACCAGCTGTGAAAATCGTTTCACAAATACGCACAAGAAACGTCTCAATAATATGTGCCATGAATCGGTCTGGCATACAGCTTTATAAAATAGCAGAACGATCAGTCAATCGTGATTCCTTTTTGGAATTTATGAGGGATTTAAAACAAAAATTAACTGAAAGCTACAGTGGACGTATCATCTACGTTATGGACAACGTAGCATTTCATAAATGCTCCGAAATTCGGCAGGCAATTGAAGATGATGGGGATGAAGTGCGTTACCTTCCACCTTATTCGCCTTTTCTTACAGGGAAACACACATGATAAGCTGCGGAGAGCCCACTTTTGGAAATCGCGCAAGCGAATATGAAAGTAGGGAAGGTTGATACGGAAACACCCAATATGTTAGCAAATCGCCCAAAATAGATAGGAAATCGCGTGCAATTGATATAAAATGTCAGATTGGCGAGGCGGTTTGAAAGCTGAGTATATACTTGTCGGTTCGAGAGTTGAAAAATGTAAACAAACATTTTTAAAATAATTTTTAATTAAATCACGTAGTTTGTGCTTTCAAAAATCGAATCAAAATTATTGTTTAATAATATTATTGTAATATTATTTCACTCAAACTGAAATTGCGAACTATAACTGCAAACTGTATTTCAAAAACATGCTAAAATTCAAATTGGAGATTTAAACCAGTGTCTATATACACCCGTGTTCAAAACTGTTCTGTTGAGAAGGGTAAAATACGTTGGGTTAAAGAAAATATTTCATATTGGTCTACAAGCGAAGCGTCTACAGTTTTACGGATTAATCTTTGGCAAATTTTGTGTGCTTTGTGGATATTTACAAAATAGCATAACGTACGTTAGTTTTTGGTGTATACAAGTATGCCCCTGAAGGTATCTATACGTTTAAAATAGTTCAATAGTTCATTTAAAATAGTGTAAAAGTTTAAAATTTCCGTGCCTTTTCATGTCTTGCAGGCGCTTGAGTACGAAAGCAGTAATTTCTTTGCCGATGAATTTTTGCTTCAAGAACGTACCGTGTAAGAGTAAAGCAAGTTACAATCGAGCAAAGGACTGAGGCAAACTAACTGTAACTAAAATCGGCAATTTTTTATTTATATAAGCAAACATGAGCTCTAGCCAAAACTCTGAACTAGCTCAAAGTGCAAACGGGGCAGTGCAAGCACTTCGACGTCGAAAGACTACGAGCAACGAAGATAGAGCGCGTGGTAACAACGTATGAAAATGGAGCAACTCATGCTGCCATTAGCCAAATGCTGAATATAAAACTAACGACAGTTTACGGTATTGTCAAAAAATACCAAACAGCATTTCAGGTCGAAGCCAAGAAACGTGGTGGCAATGGGCAGAAAATATTATCGCAGCAAGCCATAAGCGATATTCAATGCTGGATCAATGACGATTGTACGGTGACGCTAAAATCACTCGCACAAAAATTGTTGCAGGAACACGGTGTGCGAGTTTCCACTACCGCCATAGCGAGGGAAATAAAAGGCTTCAACTACCCCTTGAAGATGGTGAAGCTAATACCGGAGCGGCGTAACGCACCGACGACCATCGAGGATCGGAAAATGTACGCCACACAATTTTATGGCGTAGCGCGCGAAGTTGGATTTAATGTCAGCATGCGCACGCTTAAAGAACGATCTCGGAAAGGTACGCCGGCCACCGCCACCGTACCACAAACTACGTAATATAATTAAAAAATATTTTTAAAATGTTTGTTTACATTTTTCAACTCTTGAACCGACAAATATATATCCAGCATTCAAACCGCCTCGCCAATCTGACATTTTATATCAATTGCACGCGATTTCCTATCTATGTTGGGCGATTTGCTAACATATTGGGTGTTTCCGTATCAACCTTCCCTACTTTCATATTCGCTTGCGCGATTTCCAAAAGTGGGCTCTCCGCAGCTTATCATGTGTGTTTCCCTGTAATCCCATCGAAAATTTATTTAGCAAATGGAAGGAAATTACGAAAAGGGCAAACGCGAACAACGATGCAGAACTTATTGAGGCAATTGATAGAGGAGCTTCACTCGTAACATCGAGTGACTGTGAAGGATATATCAGGAATATGTGGACATACCTTCATCGATGCCTAAATTCAGAAGAGATCTATGATTAAGAAGAAATTTGTTCATTGTTGCTGAATTATTGTCTTGTTTTTTTTTTATAGATAAGAAACGGCCTGGCCGTATTATTATACGTACTAGACATACTTAAAAGTTACTGTTAATTGTCTATTCAGAATAAAAAAACGAATTGTTGTTACTAGGTATAATATCATACTTTTATATTTATCGATTACTTCAATTATCTACGAGTGATGTTCTGCTGTATTAATCTTTCTGTATATCTCACAACAACAGACGTATACATTTTTAATCGATGTTGCCATAGGTTGCCCATAGATTGATCTGACACTGAGCTTATTAGCTCCACAAAGTGATGAGCCCATCGCAACGATCGATCGAGCCATCAATATTCCAGCGGTAAAAGTACTGATAAAGATACCACCGTAGAAGGAGACACGCAGACAACCCACTTGGCAGAAATCGCATGAGAGGGGGGAAATTTCTTCATTCTCGCTACCCCTGACCCTCACTTTCGAGCGATCGTACGACAAACTCTCACTCCACCACCCTACCTCACTCACACGCGCTCCTATATTCTATGTAAACCCTCACCGCAACCTGCGTCACCAACCCACCCCACACCTGAACGGTCCCATACTCGAAGTGTTAGACAATTTTGGTTCCACACTTTGAAGCCTGCCGAGGAGTGTGGCACTATATTGTTTTTC